>NC_071348.1:7229062-7529062 GCF_027744825.2 Synchiropus splendidus | reverse complement strand
TACTGATGAGTAGCAGCGTTTTATCTTCTCCCCGAGTCGCGAGGATCAAGTTGAAATGGTTTTCGCAAAGTTTCTAGTTTGAGGCTATGTAAATGAGAGTTGTCAGACAGATGACCCAGGAGATGTCGTGTCTGCTGCCGAAGTGTGCTTTCATTTTTATTTTTAACGCTCAGGATTCAGAAATACTGTAGGTAGCTGAGGGCTTGGGTCTCGGAGTGTGTCGAAAGTCGAAGTTTAACTCAATAAAAGAAATGTTTAAGCACTGTTTTTTGTTTTTTTTTCCCAAATGTGCGCTCAAGCTTCCTACGCACTCATGCCGTCTTCTTCGGCTGCAACATAACTACAATGCCATCCACGGGCTTGGCATGGGCTTTTGACACTGACCAGGAAAAATATTGGATACCAAAAGATATGTCTCAATATCGATGTATTATTTCTTAAATAACTTACACTGCTGTCAAACTCAGCCAGGCATGTGTGGGTACTTTAGATTCACGAGACAGTGTTCTCATGGAACAACCGTTTCAATGAAACCTCACTTCATTTTAAAACTCACAGCGCCCCCTACTGAGCTGTGGAAATGAGGACACTGTTTCATGACACGTCATCAGACCATCTCTATTTGAGATGCCTTTGTTTGCAGAGCTCAGTAGGTGGCGCTGTCTGTTGAAAAAGGTTTCATTGAACAGACGGAGCTTTTAGAGAAGAGAGTGCCATCAAGTGGAAATGAGGTCACTGTTTCATAAGCCCATACAACTTGAATTTGACTTGCCTGGGTTTAACTGAAAATAGAAAATACATTCAAATGGTGACCTTTTGAGCTGTGATCCAAGCTTCATCCTCAAGTAAGAATGTCACAATCGATCTGCTTGTGAAGACATAAACCCATACATCAGTTCTTTAGATGCATTGAAGGTAATGTTTTGCTATGACTGGTGAACACTAGCCAAGTGTCCCACTCACATAAGAGGTTTGCTTGCTTTCTCCAAGGTGAAAACCAGACGTCCCGTAGGGTACAAAGGGCAGGTCGGTCCGGGGATTCCAGGTCACCTCAGGTCTCCAATGCCAAAGTAGATGGGCAAACCAGACAGTACTATGCAGGCAAAGTCAAAGCAAAGGTCTGGGTCAAGATCAAAGTAAGACTTTGACCTTGTCTAAATTTGATTCCTTCTTCACAGTCTGCACTCGCTCCTTGACTAGCGTCACTATATGCCAGTCGGCCCAGAAACAGTGTTAATACATACATGACACAATGACTCACGATTATATTTAAGGATCTCTAAGTCATACAGGGTTATTATCGCAAAATATTTAAAAATATCGAAGATAACCTGCAACTGTTCAGATGAAAACAAAATAATAATAATAAAAAGTCAACATGTATTCATAATAAAAAATAAATATAAAATAATAATAAAGACTGACATAAATAAATAATTGTAATTATTCAAAAGCATACATTAATGCAAAAAACAATATTTATATATTGTCTTCATTTTTACAGGGATGTGCAGTTGAGTAGAATCAATCCACAATTCCCATTTTTCTCTCTTATTATTATATTTTTTTATATTATCTATGTCAGAAGTTGTACCCAACATTGTGCGTTTGACATTCATGACTGGCAAAGGTGTTGCCAGGGACGACGTGGACAAGACGAAGCAGAGTCGGCTATTATTGTTTCCAATTTTAGAGCCCAATGATAATTTAAGTGCTTTGGACAAGGTCAGAACAGTTTGGTTGTTTCAGCACGCGGCGTTTTGTCATCACGGCGAGCGGCGACAGTCACAGGGACCGAGGTTAATGAGTTGGATTGGTGGCCCCCTCCAGCGAGGACTAATCTAATGGCTTTATTACTGCAGCTTTCTGAATAATTAAATAGCTCTAATCTTATTTAGAAAGGTGAGCGGTTCAAGGTGTTGCAGTGAGTTTCGCGTGCACTGCAGACAAGCGGATCACACGCTTCTGATCCAAGGGAAACTCAGGTACGAGACTCTTGAGGCATTGAAACTAAATGAATAGGCAATTGTGTGTATGTTTTCAAAGTTAGTTGAGAACCTCCTGTTGTGTTCGTCTTTCCTCGCGCTTTTATTTTGTGTGTGTTTCCGTTTCCTGTTTTTCTTTGCCAGATGCTTACTTCACGTTCCAACGGTAAACTCTCCCTTCGTGACTCCGCTCTCTCGCACTCTTTTGATGATTCTCAATTTCGTGCACGCTCTACTTCCAGTCGCTTCCGTAGTTGTTTTCCGTTTTCTGTTTCTCGCTTCTCTTTATAGTATCGTGCGTGAATGTTTGTGTAACCCTTTTGTTTTGCTCTTGTTAGATTTATTCCTTGTCTGTGTGTTTAATTCCACCACTGAGTGCTTTTTGTTATTTGGGCCTTGTGAGTTTATTCTGAGTGCGTTTTGGTTGTCCCCCTTAGTCAGGCTTGAGTTGCCTGTTTTCAGGTTTTACCCCTGTCCCGTCGTGTTTGTCTCCTTCGCTCCACATTTGGTGTCGACTCCTTCATCTTTCCTGTCTGTCTTTTGCTTATCATTTAACTATCATAAACTATCGCAAAACCTACTCTCGCCCTTCCGTGTCATCGTTTCAGCGACTGGGTGTGATTCCTGAGCAGCCGTGACACCTGCGGTTTTATTAGGAAAAAGATGAAGTATTTATTGAAGTTTCTGCATGTGTTGTCTGTCGAATGGTCGGGTCGGTTTGGTTGTTTAAAACAAACTCACACTCACCTTTTTCAAAATGAGCATGTAAATCCATTCAGCGTTGCTCAGAAAAGCGGCGCAAGTGTCGTAATGAAATAGCATAGCAGCCGCATTAGCATAAGGAAGCTTAAGATGACATTATCGCACAGAGCAGTGTTGAATTTAAAGTTTAAATCCTTGAAGAATTAACAGAACTGTTCTGCTCCTCAGGTGCCGCTAATAGTGCAGAGTCCTTCCTTGTTTTTTGTTTAATGATTTCAGTTGTTCGAGGTCGAATTCACAGTGAAGCTATTTTGTTAGCAAATATTTTGCTCACACAACGCCACGTGCAGCCTCTCTCACTTCCTCGTGGCAATTAGCAGTGAAGGTGTGACGCTAAGAGGAGTGGATGCTTCGGGAGAAATACAAGAGAAAAACTGTGACAACAAACCAGATAAAACTGACGACTGGAGGCGGAAACTTCGAACAAACTATAATTCGGAGGAGCAGATGATGCGGAGAGAAGGCAGCACTTAAACAAGAGAGCCAAACTTGTGTCACATATGTGTGTTGGAGTTTATGTATATATGTATATATTCTGTTATATATATATATATATATATATATATATATATATATATATATATATATATATATATATATATATATATATATATATATATATATAAAACAGAATATATATATATATATATATTTGTCTTGAAACTTGTCCATAGTAACGGATAATAATAATAGGTAATGTTCCAGACTGTGTCATAGAAAAACAAAAATTTAAATAGAATATTAATTTTAACATTTTTAAACAAAGAAAATCATTTTGTTGTGTATTCATATGTATGAATACACGTATGAATATGAATTCATATGTGTGGCTCTCCTGAGGTCTGAGAAAAACTACCAAAGAATGTTGTCAAGAAGTGCCTTTATATCTGATATTTACATGGTTAAAGTCATGCTCCCAAGATATTCACCACTTAAAAATATTCATAATTTATACTGACAACCTTTTAACAAAATGTCTGTAGAATGAAATATAATAAAAGCGAATTGCGTTGAAAGCATGTGTCATAATGTTCTCCTTGTTTTATGTCATCGGTATCAAAATGAATGGTTGTGTCTTTTGGCAGATATTTGAGTTGGATTTTTATATGATAAATGCTAAATATCTAGTCAAACATAAATAAATACAATGGATGAAAATTGTCGGCTTCAGCTCCCATTAGATCCAGAACGGTGCTTGAGGATTCAAAGCCTAACAGTATTAACTGAAATCCGACGTGTCACTCGTGGTTTGGCATCAGGGTTTAAGGGCAGGTGTGGTCAGCCTTTGACTTGTATCCGACACGATTTTATTAAAACAGCCATTCTTAATTACTCCTGAACAGATTCCGGCACTTTGGCTGACCACGCACTTCCTGAAGCACCGAGGTACACAGCAGGAAACGGCCATGGTAAGCACTCTGTGATGTGGGAAGAAGTGAATGCTTGTCAAAAACCGGACTACGGCTCTATAGGGAACGGAGTCAAGCGCCCAAACTGACATGTCCTTAGCCTGAGTGAGTAGAATTAAAACCAAGCAGTCGGTGTTTATCCCTCCGGCAACAGGAGACTGTTCAGTTTGGGGAGTCCTTGTGGCAGACACCCATGTCAGTCGGACCATCACTCAGTGTAATGGTGTCACCAGTTGAACGCGGCGTCGACTCTCAGGAAGCGGGGTGGGTGAATGCACGCAGGAAGCAAGCGTCAAAAGAACATGCTGTCATCCGGATGAGCTTTTATCCTCACGGTCGATTAGCTTCTATAGAACCTTTTAAATCAATGACTGACAGACAGTTACAGAGATCGCACTTTTACTGCAGATGCTTTTCACTTCCAAGATGATCACAGCTCAGTTTCATCTTTCATATAGCCGCACGAAGGACGTGCTCATTTTAAGATGGCTTGTTTTGGAGGGGCGGTTCATTTATCTTTGGGAAGGCTCTCTTTCAGGAAGCACTAATCTAACTTTAGAGGATGACCCCAGAGGTTAGCTTAGCCGTGTCAGAGGAGAAGAATTAGGATTTTTTTTTTTTTTTCTTACTGTGAATTAGATGAGAAGATCAATATCGCTGTCATGTCTGTGCATTAACTTAAATCCTGGGGCTTAGTCTGGCTTAGTGTAAGGACTGACAGCAGGGGAAACAGCCTGTCTGACCCTCCCCCGGGTTCCAAAAACTTGTATCCCGAACATACAACTGAGAGAAAGTCAAGATTCACAGTCAACTGTGCAGAAACTCACTCTGCTGTTTTAGACAGTGTTGCAACGCAGCAAAGTAAGTGTCCTTCATTACTGTACTTAAGCACATTTTCCCCTATAATATTTGTTATTTCAGTTTTAAACATTTTGCTTTTCCTTTTTAATGCTTCATTTCCTTTAACATTGCAACTGTCACATTACCGACGTGATAAAACATGGACACGCCTTTTTCTGCTGCTATTTTGGAGCCGAAAGTGATGATTCCGATGATAAATTCAATGACATCAAACACCCATAGCCATATTTGAAGGCAGTATTTTAATAGAAAGTTGGAAAAATACTGAAGATAGTAGCATTCAAAAACCACATCTCGGTATGTAAAATACATATTTGTTCAATAAAGGCATCATGTCAAAGTTGTTTAATGTACATGGGTTATCATAAACAGAAATTTGGCTATGCAGAAATGTTAGTACTTTGTTACTGCATTTACTAGTGAAGGGTAGATGAAGTTTCATGAAACAGTGTCCTGATTTTCAGAGGCCACCAGATGGCACTGTCTGCTGTAAAATGTTTGGACTTGAACGAATTCAATGAAACCTCACATCATTTCTAAACCATGAGTGCCATCTAGTGACCTCTGAAAATTAGGACACTGTTTCATGATTCCTTATCTACCCATGACTACGGAGCAGTTTTGAGACATCCAAGGTACTGTTAACACAGCTGTTCATAAATCAAAACGTGTGGTCTTTGCACTGTGGATTTAAAGAGACTCAATGGTGAGGTCAACTTTCAGGACCAAGGGCAGCACCTCTGAAAAGCTGGGCTTGTGGAGCAAATCTAGTCAATGAAGCAGCAGCAACAACGATGAAAACAGTCATGAATATGAGGTGAAGTCATCACTTCTATCTGCTTGTATTGTCTCAAGTGTTTCATGATAGTAAAAGATACAGTAGATAGCAACAATGATGTTACGATAGCGTTTGTCACAGCAGCAAAACATCCATGCAACTGATAGTTTCATGCACTCCTTCGACCTGTGGTTTCCAAAGTCTGACAGGCACCTCACCTGGGGGCGCCAGAGGACCCCCAACCCCCAAATTATTCATTTGTTTGTTTTTTGAACAACTTCCCCCAAACCATCATCAGGATCACCTTTAATAGAATCTTCAAATTATCAGGTGAACACAGACATATTCAACATGCAAGCTTGTGCTCCTCATGTTCCAACTGACACACTCTCCCCCCAGGTTGTAACAGAGGAGCCTCTTTAGTTCCAGCACATTTCTTTAGCGATGAAGCTTCCCCACCAGTGAAATAAGTGAGAATTGTGGGGAAAAGAAGGCAGTTTTGACAGGCGCTACACAAACACAAGGCGATAGAATCTCAATGAGGCCTGAAAGAGTGGATGCAAGTTTAGATTGAAAGAGCTCCTCCAATACACAAAGCAAATCTAATTATGAGTCGGCTCTTCCCTGAGTTTTGAATTGGAAGAAGCTCATCTCGACACCACAATGCTACTTTTGCCTTTATGAAATGAGAGACAGGTGGTGGATGATGGGGGGCACAGGGGTGTTTCGTGGAAACTCCTGTTGTTGTTTTAACCATGACTACATTTAATGTGGAACCAAAGATGAAAGTGACGATGTAGAAGTGTTTCGTTGGTTCTGAGTGTTTTCCCTTGTTCATGTAACAATAAAACTAGTGATGAGGTTTCATGAATGAAAGTGAGCTCAGTAGCTCAGAAGCATATTCAGGACAGGTATTGATAAATGTGAGACTGTATGAATCATAATTTGCAACAGTGGATTACAAGAGACTCAAACACACACTGTCCCCACAATCAGGACCACGGACAGCACTTCTGAAAACCAGCCGTGTCAGTCAAACTTGTCAATTCAACAGAGCACATTGTGTAATTTCAGAGAGCAGTTTTTTTTTTGTCTCTGTATTGTACTTTGATGTTGAAATGCATTTATTTTTAATATTGCAATTCTTCCAATTGAGTTGGACTTATTTTCCTGTCTGTGTCTGTTTGTTCACTTACCAACACATATAGTAGATTTTGGGGAAATTATCTCAATAAAGAGGCTTCATTTCACCGCTACTATTTCACTTTGAAATTATATTTCATTATTAAAATCCTTTTTCAAGTCACATTCATACGCTTGTTTCACCTCAGATTTTTCTGTTGCTGACTTTATTGCAACAATTCCATGGTGTTCTCAGTTCAGTGGAAATTATGACCAGTTGACCTTTTAAAACTTATGACTTGATTATCATTACTCACTCTAAAATGTATTTCTATCTGTGTCTAGATTATTCATCTCAGCCTCAGCGCTCTCTCCCAGCTTCCCCCACCTGCAAACTCACATTTCCTCTTTGCTCAGACTTGGGAGCCCAGCAGCAGCAGCTTCTTCACTGTCACACTGGGATCACTTTACATCTGGTGATCATGTTTTTTGTGTGATCAGGCAGCGGCTGCATCAGCATGACAGCCGCTCTTTGCACCCGATATTAGCATGTGTGTCCAATACACTGTGATAATATCACCGGTCCCCGAAATGAAAACACACACAGCCCTTCTTCTGCAAACATTTCCTGCAGACGTCTTTGCAGTCAAACACCAAGCGTTCGTTTGGTAACTGCCTCCTCTTCGTTTAAAGAGGGATAGGAAACAATCTGCCAGTGAAGAAGCGGCAGCTCGTGTGAAGGGGAAGCAGGGACACCTCATACACCTTCATGGCAAGATGCTGCTCACAGAAACATTCATTATAGTTGTCACACAAGAGTCAGATGAATTAGTCACAAACATGTTGAGGGTCACTGACAAGTGCTGTGGCCACTCCCCTCCCAGCATAAATTCCATACTGAAAGATGGAGTTTCACACACCTTTGTACATCATTTTACAGTATGGGGGTTGCACGCAGATGTCATATTCAAAAGAACCTTGCTTCTGAGATGGGAAAATGCCAAGAGAGCATCAATAACCATTGTTTATGTGGCTTATAGATCCACATCTATCCACTAGTTGTTGCCACTGCTCCAACAACTGTAGAAATGTATGCAAACCAGCCGGAGAGTACAGTCTTGACACATAGGAACCTCGGGGTGTGCCGCTTTTGGTGCAAGCAGCCCTCGGTGTTGACAGCTTCTCATGCTAACCACGTGAATGCCGTTCGACCTTCACATCACCAGATGCCACCTCAATACACTCGAGGCAGCCGCCAAGCCCTTTATTTTGAGAGACATACAATTCTGTTTTACTGCTTTTATTACTTCTGTTGATGGAGCCTTGGTTTTGTTAAGTCGTGTCAATCTTTATGTTCTTCTTTATCCACATTTCCCATCAGTGGTTGCTACGACAACTGATCCTCCGACACCTTCAGCCGTCTTTCTCTCCTCCTCTCTTCCAGGAATGGGGGTCTTCTTCCTGTCAAACAGGCGTCAGTTCGTTGCTTGTGCGCTCCCTGGTATGGCTCTCCGTGCCCAAATTCATATCGTGGATGATACCTTTCCTGACTGTAGACATTTTTGCCAAGGGCTTTGAGTTCATGAGTCTTTCCCTGAGGCCTCTCCTTTGTTTTCCATTGTGTCTGTGCCCGTTCTCCGTGGTTCCTCTCCCCCCAATCCTGTGGACTTACTCCGCTTCTTGGACTCTGGTTGTTTGGCGCTCATGGACGCTCGCTTTGGTTTCTGAACTGTTTTGATTTTATTTTCCGGACTCCATCTCCCTCTTGTGTTTGAGATTTTGTACCGTCTTGTTTCTCCTGCCTCCTTCCAGTATAGAAGTAGAGAGTCATTCAGTTGGTGTTTGGTATTTTTAGTTCACCTCCTTCTAGTATAGAAGTAGAGAGACATTCTGTTCGTGTTTGGTATTTTTAGTTCACCTCCTTCTAGTATAGAAGTAGAGCGTAATTCAGTTGGTGTTTGGTATTTTTAGCTCACCTCCTTCTTGTATAGAAGTAGAGAGACATTCTGTTCGTGTTTGGTATTTTTAGTTCACCTCCTTCTAGTATAGAAGTAGAGCGTAATTCAGTTGGTGTTTGGTATTTTTAGTTCACCTCCTTCTAGTATAGAAGTAGAGAGTAATTCAGTCGGTGTTTGGTATTTTTAGTTCACCTCCTTCTAGTATAGAAGTAGAGCGTAATTCAGTTGGTGTTTGGTATTTTTAGTTCACCTCCTTCTAGTATAGAAGTAGAGAGTCATTCAGTTGGTGTTTGGTATTTTTAGTTCACCTCCTTCTAGTTTAGAAGTAGAGAGTAATTCAGTGAGTGTTTGGTATTTTTAGTTCACCTCCTTCTAGTATAGAAGCAGAGCGTAATTCAGTTGGTGTTTGGTATTTTTAGTTCATCTCTTTCTAGTATAGAAGCAGAGCGTAATTCAGTTGGTGTTTGGTATTTTTAGCTCACCTCCTTCTAGTGTATAGCATTTTGTTCTTAGTTTTCCTGCCTCCTTCCAGCGCTGAAGTTGAGTGTGTTTAGTTTGTTTTGTTATTAAATTATTGCTGCACTTGGGTCTCCGTCTTAAATCATTACATAGTCACAACTATCCTTTTACTCCTGGTGAAGGACCCTAAATAATTTCAGCTCAAAACAATCCTATCGACGTACAGTACATCTGTACTTTTGCACTTTTGAGTCCAGCTCACCACAGAGTGTGGCTTCAGAGTGGGTTGAAATCCCACATTATTGCCTACAAACTTGTCAAGGTTGTCTTGCCTTCCCCAGTTCAGCCATCCTCAGATTTACCTCACAGCAGGGACTCGGCTAAAATATATGCCAATTTACTTTTCAGATTGTCCCTTACGATTAAATACATCCATTCATTTTACACTAATTGTATGCAACGGATTTAAGCCCAGAGTTGTTCCTCCGAGGGAAATAGAACGCATGTATGTAATTGAAATATTCCAGCCTGGTAATGGCTCACCCTATTAAATGTGCATTAGTGGAGCAGCCTGCCGATCAGTCATGGGAAGTGTCTGCCGCCGTCGCTGATCCACCAGAGCTTTGGCGTGCGAATAAAAACTCATTAAAAGGTCACTGATTTTAGATATTGTCCATCATGGAGTGACTCTTAATTATAGAATGTTAATGCTACGTAGAAGAAAAAAAAAACCTCCTGTGTAGATGGAAATTGCTTCACTTTATTAATGGTGATTCACCAAACATCATGTGGTAAATGTATTTACAACAGACACTTTCAAGCTTCACTAGTTCCACCATAGTCAAGATAAAATGCAGGTTAACTCCATCTGTTTGGGGAAACAGTTTCCAGTGAGCCACTGAACAAATGGTGTTGAAGTGTAGCCTTGCCATTACCATTCCTCCCCCTGGAAACACGCTCTTCCTCTTAGCTATTTAAAAATGGGAACCTGAAAACCCTAGCACCACTGCGCTTATATCAATACCCGCTCTGTTCTTCAAGGACATGTGCATCACTCAGTTGCAGCAAAGAGAGGAAAGAATGAAAAGGAAATTCCCGGAATGCACTCCTTGTTTGTTTGTTTCATGTTGAATTAGACAGCTATTTCTCTGATTCACTCGGGTGTTTTTGAGTTTCATCGTCGACATCTTCCCACGAGGAAGCTTTCATCTGACCCCTGACCTGTTCTAGATGGAGCTTCAGCGGCGTCATCGCTCCCGCAGGCGCTGTCTTGTCTGATGGAGTGGCTGGCTGGAGGTGTTGTCCAGTCATCTTGAGCGCAGTCATCCGCTGAGTGGTGAGTGATCGGTAGCCTGGAGGTCTGGCAGGTAGCAGGTGGAGCCACTGACACTGTGGCTCAGTCAACGCGACCGCTCTGACCTTCAAAGCGGACGGCGTCATTCACGTTGGCTTACAAGTGATGTGCTCATAAATGCGGTCTCTGTTTTGATGAAAAGACACTAGCTAGTTTTGACCTCCGTTGACCTTCATTTTGTTCCTAAATTCTAAAATCTTAAACCCATCCATTCAAATTTAAAGTAATGAAAAGGTGTATTTATTACACTGTTATTACCAACATCTATTATTAGGAGCTGCTAGGATAAGTGGCGAAACCACCGCCAGAGCTGCTCTATCCGCACCAGCCTGATTTCACTTTGCATTCTTTACGCCGACAGTTTCCATGCAAACATGATAGCAGCAACTAGAAAGTGAATTCAGGGAGGAAAAAGCGATTAGGCTCCACTGGCTGGCTTCTCATTTCAACAATTAATTATGATAAGTCCTTCAGCAAAGTCCTTAAACCAATTTATGTGTAGCTTTAATGCTGGTTATCCTATTATCCTGGCAGATGGTAATATGGGAACGTATGAAATAGAAGGCAGGAACGGTGAAAAGGCAAAAGCTTGTTGTCGCCAGTCACTCCTGCCTTTGAACTCCACCTGTAACTTCTCTTTCTCACGCACACTCAAACACACTCCCTGCACTCCTCCATCTGTAAATAACTTCTTCATTGGTAGCACAAGCAATTCCAACAATATTAATATTGTATGATGCATGCACAATTCCCATTACCAGCCAAAACGACAGTGTCAATTCATTTTATGTTGCTTTTTGTGTTGCAGAACACACACTGATGGAATATTAATGTTAGTCAGATGCTAGATTTTAAAAAAATGGTTGAAGTTTTCTCTTTCGTGACGTCATTCCCAGCTCCGACTCCCACTTCTGAGGTAACTGGAACGCATCATCAATAACTCTGCACACCAGGAAACAAGGTTTCAGTCAGTGTGCCCTCAACTTTGCTCCTGTTTTAAATTCAAATTGAAGTGAAGTGTCTGAACGAGCTTCCTGTCCTGATATTCTGCCACTAGTTTCCACTGGCTTCTCCTTGTTTATAAGGTCTGCTTTTACCCTCAGGTCCTCTGCTTGTTGCTTTTCAACTTTCTCTTCCATTAAAACAAAACATCATCAATGGAGCAGTAGAATCCATCGACAGTGAAATCAAGACAGGTTTTTCAATATGAATCTTCTGTATTTCATTTGATAATGGAGATTGTTTATCCATATTGTTGTTTAGATTTTATGTTTTTTTTTATTATTTACCAACTTACTCTTACTCTGTGTCCAACTTGTTGTTGTTGTTGTGTTCTTCACGTAGGCCAGGTCATGATCATTGTGTTCCTCAATAAACTGAATTCAGAAATGTAACGTTTGTCAGGCTGGATTTGGAAAAAGGAGATTTGGGAAAACTATTTCTCCGAGAAATATGGCATGATTGATTTACGGCTCCATAACTCTTGCATTCTACTGTGTTGTAACGGCAGGGCTACGAAATATGAATATGATGATGTGATTTATTTCATTTTTGAACACTGTATTTCTTGACTTTGATGCCGACTGATGCCGTATAAGGGATAAACCAATAGCGACGTCTGTTAGAGGGCTCTGCTTGCACTCATAGAAACTTTTTTGTAACTTTTTTTTTTTTTTTACTGTGTAAACATTAAATAATAAAAGCGAATCATTTCTTTCTGCATAAGGGAGACACAAACTACGGCTTTTGAAGCAATGAAAAAATGAAACCCAGAAGGGAGAAGCCCAAAGAGAAAGAAGAAGAAGAAGATATTTGAGATTGTCAGATGCCTCCGCATCCATTTCTACGATCCGCAGTTGACGTGTTAAACTCTAAAATTTATGACACCAAAAGAACATAACATCTAGTTGGCACAATAACAATGAAAACATTGTCGTGGTCTTCTTTCACTTTCGTTCTCATCGAATAAACCAATACACTCAGACCAAGGGCAGGTCAAGTTGGCCGCCTCCAGTCTAACTGGCCAAAAGCTAAAATGCAGCAGAGGCTCACCAAAGAAGCTTTGAGCCAAAGAGCTATTTTCTCCAGCAGCAGACCTTGACCCTTGACATCACAGGTCCAAATACATTCCCTCTCTGCCGGTATCTGGACTTCTGGCGCGGAAGCCCGTGCAGATAAGACATGATGAATGCAGATTGTTTGCAATGTGACAGGCTCATTCGTTTACAGTGGGATGGCGCCTTCACGAGGGGCAACACTGCGCAACCTTTAGTGTGAAAGACAGTGGAAGGAGGGGGGAAGAAAAAGGCTGGGGGGGAAACAACAGTAGACCGTATTTGTATAGAAATGGAAATCCTCTAACGTTGGATGCGAGCGATAAAGGTTTGGGAAGAAAGTGGTGAAATAACTTTCACACTTGAGGACAAGGTGACATGAAAAACTGAAGTTGCAGTCTGTTATTAGAGCGTCAGAGAAAAGTCCATTTTTCCTTCAAGCAGGTGCTGAAGGAGAGCGAAAGTAGATAGAAAGAGAATTCAGCAACAAAGTGCAGCGAGAACAAAGGCTGAGACAAAGACATACCCGGCACATTGGCATGCTTCTAATCTAGTTGCTTTTATCACAGTGGTGGGATTTATGCTTGTGTCTGACAAACAGACAAAGACCTGTCTGATACTCTCCATGGCAACTGAATCTAGTGACTAAATTTAGGGTAGCAGTTCGGATAACACTTGAGTTATTAAATACCCGTCCGACAGCTTCCATGCCGAGCTGTCAGACGCGGGGAGTGACTGTAGAAGCCAAGTTTAGTTCTGTTAGTGAGTAGTGTACCAACTGCCGTTACATAAACTGGACAACTTGTCCTTTAAATATGTTTATCACATCTTTGGAGCTGAAGGTTTCATGAAACAGCGTAGTGATTTTCAGAGCCCACCAGATGGCGCTGTCTACAGGACTTTGGATTTGAACAATTAATTCAATGACAGCTCACATCATTTCTAAACCAAGAGCGCCATCTAGTGGCCTCTGAAAATGAGGAGACCGTTTCATCAACCCTGTAATACTGTTTCATGATACATAGTTGCTCAACACCGACATCCAGTCAATCACCCCTCGACCCCAACACTAAGCCAATTCCTTGCATAAAAAACACAGGCACCTAAAATGTTATAATAATGTAATGTTTATTGTATTCAAACTGGAATATGAGGGGTTATATTTCTGAAGATTATGGAAAAGTTGATGGTTATAATGAGAAGAGAAGTGGAATTTATGATTCGTGCAAAAGAAAAAGGATAACAATTGTTATTTTATGGCACCAAAGAAGGGAGTGAAGAATTCCTTTTTAGAAACTATGAGCATTTTTGGTATCAAATATGAAGGTTAGCATCCTGTTTCCTTTTTTGTTTTTGCATTTGGTCTATTAAATTGTGTTTCCCAATGAGCTCAAACGTTTCCTGAAATTTCGATGTGAGAACCTCAGACGAACGCCACCTGTTATATTGATGAGTGGGTTGACTGCATTTATGGCACCGTGATCCACTGATCTACCTCTGACCCCTTCAGCATTTATTATTGAAGCACACCAGTCATATGTGTGGGACTGCGAAGCAGAAGACTGAACTCATCTCTTACGATGAGACGCCGCGGCTCAGGGGACACTAATCGCATCCCAGTAGAAGAGTTGGTGTAGCCGTGTCTTCCCTTCCGCCTTTGAAAGAGCTGTGGTGCGTGTGCCACACGGTGAGGAAAAAAAAAGTGGGGAAATAATTGTACATTTTCATTCTATCATTGCAAAGAAATGAAAGTGATTTCTCATAGTCAGGAGAGTTTTCTTGCTTAATGTGTTGTAGCCTTGAGAAAAAGCAGAACTTGAAAGAAAGAAGTTTGAAAGAAGGCAGCAGACATGGTCTGTTACTTCTGGAAAACTTTCTTCAGTCTTTTATTTATGTGGTTTTCAATGAGAAGGAATTGGGTCTAATTGAAATGACTGCAGTTTTTGCCGTGGGGTTTCAGGTTCTGATGGTGGGCAGCACAAAGTTCCTCGCCGGCCTGACTTATTCCTGTCAGAGGAGCTGAAATACCAAATCCACGGGACAGACCATAATATTTATTAACATATATATATATATATATATATATATATATATATATATATATATACGTGTGTAAATATATCTGTATCTATCTATCTCTCTCTCTGTATATATATATATATATATATATATATACACGATACTACACAAATTGCTGGCCATATATTATTATTTCTGGCTTCCCACAGAGACATTACTCAAATATTGATATGCTAATGCATCAATAAGTGCGAGCAGATCTGTGACTTGCTCCCCTCAGAGTATCAACTAGCCAGGCTCGTACATACATGAGTGGACTGTTAATAAATATTATGGTCTGTCCCGTGGATTTATATATATATATATATATATATATATATATATATATATATTACCAAGAGGCCCCCCCACTGGCCTGAGTTTGTTGGGGGAGTGAGACACGGTGAAGGACGATTGGCAACTTCTGAAAATTTTATCGGGGTCATGAATTAATCTCTACAAGAAGAAGGATAAATGAAGGCGACGCATGCAGCTAAATGATAACAGTGGAGGCCTCATGGCCCGCTGCTACCCTCTCGTCCTGAATAAATCATTCCAGCGTGTCCTGTGGAGCAACTCTTCCCAGAATCTTCTCCCTTCTGAATATCTCAATCACAAGGCCACAGACACAGGGAGCAAAGAGCTGACGCGCTATCTTCAACATATCACATTACACTCTTGGAATATTTATCATGTTGAGCTGCCTTTCTTATGAAGGCTCATTCAGGGCAAGTGAGGCATGTCAAGTCAATAAACATGGTGTACCTGGTCTTGACAGACAAGAGCCATTGACCTGCCACTCCCCTCATGGCCGCTGGTCGCAGCATAAAACTCTTTGGCCAACTTTTATCGGTGAGATATTGAACTTTGATATCACGATTTCAAACGTTTGTAGCTGGAAAATGGCTAGAGATAAAGGCAGTGTAGTGCATTACATACATCCACTGGAAATACTGATCATCTTTTTATTGGTTTCGTGCATCAGCTGCACAATTTTCAATTCTTCATCTGGGTATTATGTGTATTATTAATAGTAAAATGCAATCACAACCCAGTCCCATAATGCACTGCAACAGTTGAAGCCTTTGTAATCGACAACATAATAAGAGTTCCATTGAACATTACACACAATTTTGAGGCGTGTTGATGCAGTTGCTATCTTCCACGTGCTTTTACTTTGTACGTACAGTACAGTACTACGAATGGGCAGAAGAGGCTTCATGAAACAGTGTCCTGATTTTCATAGGCCACCAGATGGCGGTGTCTGCTGTAAAACGTTTGGACTTGAACCACTAACTCACATCATTTCTAAACCAAGAGCGGCATCTAGTGGCCGCTGAAAATGAGTGCATTGTTTCATCAACCCTGCAATACTGTTTCATCTTGCGTTTATTTACTAAGACTTGGCTAAAGAGGTGACAGGGTTGGCTCTCCAGCGGGTGAATAATACATTTATCATTCATGCATGTTTGGATTTATCTCACCGGTGAAAGGAATTTCAAAAAATGATAAAGTCACATGGCATGATGTTTTAATTTTCCAAACTGAACACATTGATTTAGAAAGCATGAAAAGATGAGATCTTTTTTTAGGGAAAGCAGCAGAGCAACAGAGGTTTACCGCAGCAAAGCCAAATTCACAGCGGGGCTGAAGTGTGCTCCAAGCCAGGTAGGAGATGATGTGAACAGGTACAGAGGCGGCGAGTCTCCTGAGCTCTTGTCTCTTCTATCTCATCCTCAGCACCAGGCGCAGCGCCGCAATCACCCGTCTCCACACCCGGCCACAGATCCTCTCCCGCGATTATACCTCGAATCAAATGAGTCTGGGACCGAGAGATGAGCAGGCAAATGGAAACATGGAGAGGGAAGACAGAAATGGTTTGGCAAATGTGCATACAAATGAGCCATGGCAGCTCCAGATCTGACTGCTGTGAAACACTCTTCCGGAATCATGGCTCCGCAAAGCATTGTTCCCTCTGGCAAAGAAACTCAGAATTATGAATTTTAGCTGTTTTGATTTTGGAGCAAATTTGTAATATTCGATCGTGTTGCTGTTTGAAAACCAGAGTGCAAGTCACGTTCCCAAAATATTTGACTAGTCCTGCAAAGTCTGTGTCAAATGTTCTTTTTGTTTTTGTTCAGAGGATTTGTTCTATGTTTTAAACTTTGAAGATGAATGCATGAATAGAAAATGAAAATATGGAAAAAACTGAAAATAATTTTACAAATATTGCCATCATAGAAAGGAAACAATAAATTACAGTCAATTAAATTATGTTGTATTATTTTTGATCACTATAAATATGAGCTTTTTCAGAAGCAGAATTTCATAATTTCACAGTTTTAGTACAATATCAAAGGCAAGTATTTATTGAAATTATTTTAAAATGTAAATACTCATTGTAAAACAATGTTTATATTGGAAAAGTTTATGCAGTATTCCATCATATATTTCATTTCTAGTTTCAAAATTAGTAAATCAGAGAGATATATCACAGTCATATTTTTAAAAAGTACAATTTAATTCATATAATTCAATTTTTTTTAAAAACACATGAAAACAATTTACAGACTCACAAAACTTTTTATTTAAAATGATTTAATGTTTGTTCTACATTCAAAGTCAGTATTTATATGAATAAATACAAACAATTAAATAATAATTGATGGCAAACACCATTACAGACAAAAAAAGATTTGACTTTATGATGGAATGGTCTGGTTAAAGTCAGAAAGAGCAATTTAAAGTGGATGTCAAGATAAAGGACCAATCCGAAAACAGGTTGATTCAATTGGGTAAAATGAAAAATGGTCTATAATGGCATCATCAAATTATTTTTAACTGCTTTGGTTGTGTACAAAAAAAGATCAGCAAACAAACACCAGAAGTTTTGGCTGCTGAACTTCAGAAGTCGGCCTTTGCGGGGATGAGATGAGAAAACAAGTCCATTCTATAGAGCCGTGGCTCACCACCTGCTGGATTTAGAGGATGTGCCATGGTTGTTGTTTCCCAGACACTGTCGAGTAACTGAGGAAATATTGTTGTGACTCAGGTCTGATACTTTCTGACTTCTGACAGCAGTAATAATTACTACAATAATGTTCAGTTTCAGGTTCAAGGACAGACTGCAAGGTACCAAGTCTGCCAAAAGGAAACTGCGATACAGCGGGGGATGCAAGTAGCTGTTGGGATTTCATGAAACCGTGTCGTCATTTTCTGATGGCACAAGATGGCATTCTCTTCTCTCTTTTTTTCATGAAATTCATGTCATTTTTCACCCAAGGGCGCCACCTGGTGAGCGCTGAAATAAGGACACTGTTTCATGAAACCTCACCAGCCCGTACATCACCATCACATTTGGGACCCACTCGCGTGTGGTGAATGGACGAGGTATCGTGAAACAGTATTGCAGGGTTGGTGAAACAGAGGCCACTAGATGGTGCTGTTGGTTGAGAATTGATGTGAGGTTTCATTGAATCAGTGCCCAAGCAAGGACAAGAAGCCGAGATACCCAGGACGAAACAACAAGGGAATCCATATTAGCTTAAAATAATGTGAAACCAGACCAGTTAAAACGCGAGAAGTTCTCAAAACTGCATTTCCACACAACTAGACCAAATGATTTCATTAGTCACAGTAAATTGGCTGTCTTCACTGACTTCTTTTAAAGACTTTATTATACTTCCGCATTAGGCGTGCAGGCGGCAATTATGAAGCCCCATTAGAAAGTGAGTCTTGGGCTGGCGTCGTGACATGAGAGAGGAGCCGCGGCGAGCGGTGGAGCGGTGTGAATGACACAATGTGAATGACTCAGTGCGGGAATAAAGGAGACAGCTGGGTGACTGGCCCATTTCCCTCCGAGAAGACAAGCAACACGGAGCTTCACTCTGTTTTCCCCCATTGTGGCGAACAGAGGTGTGTGATAATGTGTGAGCAAGACAGAATGAAGAGATGGGTAGTGAGGGGAGATAAGGTTCATTAGAGTCGGTGCGCAGGAACAAAGCCTAATCTCCATTTTAACCTTACCTTTAGCGGAAGGCCACAGTCGCCGCTGTGATGCCGTGAAGGACTCGCGGAGCCCTCGGCGATGCGCGGAATACTGATTAATCCCCCGCCATTGTTATCAGGAGATGTCAGCTAATGCCACAATGGTGAACTACACTCTGCTGCTGTAGTTAAAGACAGATCTCTCTCTAGTCTATCGCCTCTCTGCCTCGCGCTCCGCTCCTCTAGTCCATCCATCTCCCCTTTTCATGAGCAAAGAAAAGCTGCTCCAGGCTTTGCTGGGAAGAAGAGATTATCAAAGTTGTGCTGAATACAAGGGCAGTTGTATATAGTTATACAGTTTGTCTGGGATGTAAAGTACAAATACACATTCAAATAAGAAGGGATTTGTTCTTCAAACGTATTTGATAAACTCCTTCTGCTGTCATTTCAGTGGTGAAGTACAGCTTCGTCAAACTATGTCCTTGTTTTCAGGGTATAGTAGGTGGTGCCCTCAGTTTAAATAAAAATGATGTGAGGTTTAAGATACAAACAAAATAAATGGGAAGCACTAGTTCCACTCATTCCCTGAAGGAAGTGGTGCTATGGTTGCTAGCTTTCTAAACTGGCTTGCCAAATTCAGAGTGTGCCAAATGTGATGTTCTCTTTTCAGATATTCAACTTGTGGTGAGTTTAAATATCTGTTTGTTTGTGTAATACCAAACGTTATTTATAAACTTTATTTAAAATAGTTTGTGTTTATTTTGTTGTGTAATAAGAGTTGTTTTATTTTGGCATTTCTGCCAAGATTCATTGTCACACCTGCATATTTCTTCATACTTTCAAGGTTAAATATTCACGATGGGTGCATGAGGTTTCATGAAACAGTGTCCTGATTTTCAGAGGCCACCCAATGGCACTGTCTGCTGTAAAATGTTTGGCATATTTAATGAAACTTTGTATCATTTTAAACGCTACCTCTACCCATCACTATTAAATATTTCTCAAGTCAAAGCTAAGATTTACAATATTAGAAAAACAATAATTTTATTATTGTTAAAACAAGAATAATATTTATACAACAGATTTTTTTTTATATGTGTAACAGCATAATATTTTTTTATTTTCTTTAAGTTTATCTATCTATTTTGTTCTTTAACATCAGATATGACAGTGGGCTCATTCATTTGTCAATGGTGATGAGCTGGTGAGGCTTCATGAAACAGTGTCGTCATTAGCAGAGGCCACCAGATGGCACTCTCTGAATCTGAAGAACTACTTTATTTCACTTAAATCTCTCATCATTTTTATGCTCAGATTTCTATTTTGCAAGCCCATACAGTGACCTTGTTCTTCTTCTTCTTCAGAACCCACCCCCAGTTCCTCCTGCTGGGCCCTTTGTGTTGGCTCCTGAACACCTAGGACAGATGAAGCTATATTCCAGGGGTGGCTGTCTCATTCCTCAGCCCACCTACACTGGTGGTTCTGAAGGTTTTCAGATAACACTAGACTGGATTAATGCATGACGTGAAGCGGGATTGTGACGGTGAGTTTCAGATGATTCATGAAAAGAGTTAGCGAGACTCTGAGGATTTGAACTGTCCCTCCTGTGCCTCTTCTCTGTCCTCTTCCGTCCGTTTTAAAGTGCCTTCTTTTGATGGATGGGCCCATCAGTTCGGAATAATGAGGATGAGCTTAAGTCCTCTGTTGTTCAATGCAGTTTCAAGAGGCAGCAGGGACAAGTCAGGAAGGAAGAGTGTCAGCTTCATCGTCTTTAGCTGAGCAGGGAGCTCCCACCTGACCCAGATGGATCCAGACAGCAGGCTCTGCTGCCACAGCTCAACATTTCATTTCCATTGTAATACTTCTGAACCTAGTCTCTCACGCCACTCTATTTTCTGTATCGCGGTGCCACCTTATGATTCTATAGGCCTGGTTCAGCTCAGGTGAGTCCTTATTTATTCATCGGTAACAGACAAAAATGAATAAAACCTTTTTTTTCCTCCGTTCATCCATCCAGGTTTTAATCTCTTTGATGCTGGGTCTCATGGGTCTCATGTTTTTTAAATAACATATTGTTAAATATTAACGCAACAAGAGATCATATTTTGACATTTATTACACTGTGTTCATTTGTGAACAGCAGTCTAAAACATGCAGTCAAAATGAAGTTTTGTTGTCTGGATCCGCCTCTCGCTGGGTCCTGGTTCTCCTCACGTGCTCCATTCCAGGTGTTAAACAATAGATGTTTCCATTTTCACTGTTTTTCCAGTGTCCTTCCTAGTAAACACATAAACGTGAGATGGGGATCCCGAACCCAGCTTTACAGTTTGCAATTACACTCTTTCACCAGTGGCAGCGCCAAAAACGAATATTATTAAACTACGCAATGTTGCTTTAATGGGAAAACCAATAGACCAATGTCATCATGAACTGAAATTTGAAAGCTATGCCCATTTTTTTAACTGCTATTTATATTTACATAGAAAAAGCAGTCAGGAGACAAGGCAGAAATGTGTGTCCAACATTGAACTACTGATATTTTATAATAAAAAAAAAAAATTTAATACTGAAATTAATTCATGCTTTATATTTGACCATTCATTGTGCATTTTATGTTAGATTTTATTTCGACATGTTACTGTTCTTTTATTTGTGGTTATGCTGAGAACGGTTTCAAATTTTAACCCACACTTTTTTCTTATTTCTAATAGTTTATAAATGTTTATAAATGCATTTTGTGTATAAAATGCATTTATAAACTATATATATATATATATATATATATATATATATATATATATATATATATATATATATATATATATATGATAGATACATATATACATAGATATAGATATATACTCTTCTGAAAATGAAAATGTTGACAGGTGATTTAATTTTTTTTTTCTAACTTTTCTCATTACATTTTCAATCACAGCAAAGAACCATATATTTTCATTTGACAGGGTTGTAAAATGAATGACTTGTTCCTAACTGGAGATCATGTCTCAAGTGAAATACAATCAGCCCACATGAATCTCCGTGTCATGAAAGAGTTTTTTTTTATGTCCGCTGCATAGATCAAAGTTCCCGCTGACGTCCATGTCTCATCTCCAGATTTGTGTGAGATACGTCATTTAACGGAAACAATGAGCAGCATCGCCATCAATCCTGCAGCGGAGGTTTCCATGGTGACCGCGGCTCTCACAGTATGCTAAGTAGAACAGTGGCTGTGATTGTAAATGGATCTTCCGCAGTCGAGATGCCGCCAGTGCTGCGGCGCGGCGTCCTCTTCTCCTCACATCTGCTGTGTTTCCACCTTGAACAGAAGCGATACCAACAGGATCAACCTCATCACAAGTGCATTTCCCAGACTCTCTCCTATTTTCATACTTCATTACGTAGACAATCAGTCACAGATGCCACTGTCCCCTGGGGGCCACTACTCAAGTGTGCAGATTAACCCATTTAATACTTAAGTTGTTAAGCTGTGAGCACCATCGCTCCCAAATTGAGACGAATAATGAGAAGACACTCCGCGTGCTTCAATTTCATCTTGTGAGTCCCTGAAATACTCACTTTACTGACTCGGAATCATTCAGAACCAGTGAGTGAACTCTACAAATACTGCTAAGTATCGATATGTGTGTAGAATGAAACCCATTCTACCACTCAAAGTATGAACCAGACACAGTCGTGTGTGTTTTAACCTCACTAAGGTCAGCTTTGTTTCCATAGCAACCACATATTTACAGGTGTGTTTTGAGTCCTGTTTCAGCAAACCTCCTGCCGAATCTCATGGAACAACACCACTTGCGTTTATGTGGCAGAATACAGATGTTACCTCACAAGTGTGACTCCGTTCAAAAAATGTTTCATTCCACATACTCAGTAGAAACTTGTTTCCTGATCCCAGATATGTTCAGCAGAAAACATGCACCGGAGCGTGTCCTCGATTTCCTGCCCTGATCAGAGCTGTTAAGCTGTTAGTCATTTTCACTTCATTTTGCAATTGTGCAACAGTGCCCAGTCATTATGTTTCAATTCCATGACCAACTGTTACTCAATATTTCCCAAAATTGAGGCCACCTGTGGTCCAAAAAGAAGCACACCAACGGTGCACGCGAGGCCAAACTTACTGTCTGCCAATATGGCTGTCATCAGTCCAGTGAACAGTGTTTTCACAGCTCCTACTGCGCCTCCTCGTTCAATGTTATTACTATTGTGTTTTCTATGCTTTTAATCCTCAATGTCCAAAACTTTATTTAGACAACATAAATATTGACAGCTCAAATTCTATTTCTCTGCATCCATAACTTTATTTAAACAGCAAAGAAGTATGTATAATATATTAAATTATAGAATTTAGAGGGAAGTTATTCTTGACTGGTGCAGCGATACATGATGGGTCGATGAGGTATCATAAAACAGTATTGCAGGGTTGATGAAACAGTGTCTGAATTTGCAGAGGCCACTGGATGGTGCTCGTTTTTTGTGTGAGGGTTCATTGAGTTAGTTGTTCAAGTCCAAACATTTAACAGCAGACAGCGCCATCTGGTGGCCTCTGAAACTCAGGACACTGTTTCATGAAACCTCATCTACCCATCATCTATCTATGACTAAACAATGTAGTTATATCAGGCTGAAGTCGTTTTGTTTTTTTTTTCTTTTCAATGTCTTTAAAAATAACTTTCACTGTTCAGAAAGGCACTTAAAGAGTTACGAATAATATTTTAGTAAGCAAAAAACACATCTTTGTCTTCTCGAGGAAGAGAATGACTGATATTCAATAAAATGGCGGCAACATAGCAAAGTAAAACACAAAACAGAAAAATGGTTCACATCAGAAGTGCGTATGAAAATACATTCAACTTAAGGAAATTCACCATCCATTTCCAAACTTTCTTATTTTTCGAGAGAATATCCTCCTTTTATTTGTCAGATATTTCAATAACTCAACAAGTGTGTGTCATAGGCAAGAAAAAGCAAGATGACTTCATTCCACTTTTTCACTTTCAGATTTAAAACAAAGTCAAGTTTCTCTTTTCTGATCAATGCCTGAAGTTCATTCAGAGATAATCATTTAATATATTCATATTTAGACACTCAGACTTAGGATCTAATGAGCTGTTGATTACACAAACAAAATTGTCCTTTAAAAACAGATACTCACTAATGAGACCCACAGGATTTGTTTCTCTTAAACCTTTTTAAAATGCAGCACTTGAAAACAACATGGCAGTGGATTATTCGTGCCGCAACCTCGTAGCAACGAGGTGTGTGTAGTCTGTATGTGCTTCATGTGCTTGTAGGGGCTTCCTCGTCACACTCTGGTTTCCTCCCACTGGTCATGACCTGCGAAAGCCTGCATAAAGTGTATATATATATATATATATATATATATATATATATATATATATATATATATATATATATATATATATATATATATATAGATATATAGATATAGATATAGATATAGATATAGATATACATATATAGATATATATAGATATAGATATATATCTATATATAGATATATAGATTTATATATCTATATATATATAGATATATAGATATATATAGATATAGATATATGTATAAAATATAAACCTCACATAATTCTAAAACAGACAGTGCCACCTACTGGACTTTCATAAAACCTCATCTATCAATCGCTAATATTTAAATATGGAAAATGGCGATATTCACCACTCACTGTTGTCAGTGGACCAGTTAGCTAAGTAGTGGTGTGCTCATGAGGCTTCATGAAACAGTGCCCTCACCATCCGAGCTCAGTGAGTGGCGCTCTCAGTTTAAAAATGATGTGAGGTTTCATTGAAATGTTGTTCAAGGGCAAAGACTTTAGAGCAGACAGTGCCATCTAGTGGGCGTCGAGCATGAGGACACTGTTTCATGAAGCCTCATCAGCCCATCACTGTCTAAACGTAAAAGGCCTGGGTGCCAAATCTTCCAAGTGACATTTACACAGCCGATAAGGGCTTTGAAAGGATGTGATATCCACATTAGGACACTAAAAACTAGAAGTATGTTTGTGACAGTGATGATGACGGAACACAGGGATGCTTCACTTTATGACTTTATGACTGTTTCAATAAGTAAATAGTGAACAGACACATGAACAAATGTGAATAATCGTTTTTTTATGATCTCAGTGATTTATTTTACCTCATCTTTTAAATCGTCTGGACGATCAGCAGAAAGGGAGTAAATCCGAGTTTGTGACCGGAAGGAAGGACTGTGTTGCACAACAACTCGATAAGCTGCTCAGAACCATCCTCTCTGCATTTGTTTTCCAGCCCTGAAGGAAAATCTTCTGGATGTGATATCAAACCGACCCTGCCCTCTCACCTGGTGGGCTTTGATATTTCGGAATGAATCCTCGCTTATCATGTTGTTTAAAAGTTGAAACCTTTCAGGGACTCAGACACCAGTCGGGTCATTATTGTGTTTTCACTCTGCTTTTAAGTCCTCACTGAGTTTATTCCAAAAGACAGATTTGGGAAAGTGGAAGGGAGAGGTAATTTAATGGCGGCGGAAAACTCATCTTGGTCGCTAGAATCAAATGAAAGCTAAGAGCGGCGCCGCGGGAGGGAGGCTCGGGTCGGTTCTGTTTTCTGTTCCGGAGCCTGTTTGACCCCCAAACAAAGAAAGAGGCAGAGACATGAAAGAAAACAGAGCTGGTGCAGGAACAAGTTGGGGAATATGTGTGCGCCTTTTCATGTTCGTCGTGTGGCGCCTTGTCTGTGTCAGGCGCCACGTGGATCAAACCCAACCCCAGGCACTCAGGACAGGTCCAGTGACATGGCCGCTGTTCTTTAATGTCCTGTCGTTCCAGTGCAGGTGCACAATCCGAATCGCGGTGGGTTTTACACAGCGTCCTTCATCGCGCACTTTGTGTCTCATTTCTCTTCAAAGTGCTTCAAAGCTTGTGTTTGTGGAACAAAGAGACTCCGAGTTGTTTGAGGACAAGTTAATTTCATCCAATTTCCTCAGACTCCAGTGAATGTTGAAACAAGTGAAGATAAAATCATGTAAATTATCTAAATGAATTAATAACACACAAGTCAGCAGATAAAAATATACAACAAAATACACTTTTTTCCTCTTTTTAAGTCGAAAGATGATACAATGGTAAGTGAAAAAAACCCACCTACAAATGATGTCAATGTCCAGACATAATATAAATACATTAATATCATCTTTATCTTGTTATTAAAATTTATCATATTATTTTTACAGATTGTTTCAACTAAGATTGTTTCAACTAAGATTGATGTTAGAATTATTATTATTATTGTTTTTACAATACTTACTCTTACACATTTTGGCACTGTAGGTTGTAATTATAAAGTATTAAATACTTTGTTTTTATTCTCTTTTTTGTTTTCAATATTTCTTTGTCACATTTGTGCGCTCTTAATAATAAACTAGACACATTTATATATGAACAGTTGTAAGGGCAAAATAACAAGGGACGCAAAAGAAGAATTTCAATATGTTACAAGGACAAAATAGTAAAAAAAAAATGTACAGTCATTATGTGACATTAGAAAAAAACACAATGAAATTGTCAAATGTTTGCATGTTATTTTTGGTTACGCTTTACATTAGCATTTATTACACTAAAGAAAGTACTTATTCCTTTCTGTATTTGTAGCATTTTACCCAGTAAGTAATCATTATGAGGTATTGATTAGTGCATTGTTAAGACATGATTTTAATAGGGTTTTGTTTTTAGATCTTAGTACACAGTAATTACAGTGTAATAACCATTAATAAACAAGTTATTAGTTTATTTGTCTCCCCAATCTTCAAGTGTTTTACTAGATAAAATTATATTGCCTTTATACATTTTCTGTACAAGTTGTCAGTCAGAAATGAATGATGGACAAAACATGAAAAAGCGGTGTAATTTTTTTTTTTTTGCTCACTAGAAGCATTGACGCAAAGAAGGAAAAAAGGGAAAGCAGCAGTCTAAAATGACGCATGGTTAAAGTGCGTGCATTCTTTTCCATACATTATCACGCTACCACTCTCACGTGGCCTGATTCTTCATGTTGGGCTATTTTACTTTGATTCCTCCAAGGGGGAGCAGAGACTGTGCACTACCTTCAGGAGAGTTCCATCAATACTAAGCACTAGAAACATGTTCTCTTATCGCTAAGTCCTGCTCTCTGCACGGCTGTGATGTATTTTACATGGCAGCCGCAGTGAAACCTTCTCCATCCTGGTGATGGAACTGAAGCCTGGAAGATGGAATTCCATTTACTCAACACAAACCCATTTTCAATTACACAAAAACCACTGTGTGGGTGTGAGTGTTTGGGGGTGAGTGTGTGCCTGAGCGTGTCACTGATGTTGTAAAATAAGAATTGCTGTAAAATACAACCCATTCTCGGTACAAATGAGGGGAAAGTTACAACATACAACTTAGAAAATCCAGCACAAGTGGAGCAATAATTGTCCTGTGTTTTACTTGACGTCCCTGTCAGGGTCCATGCTTTATGTCTTAAGATGGAAAATGGTATCAGTTTCAGGAGCACAGGCCGAGATTAGTTACATGCAATGCTTCTGTAGTTGAAGGAAACACTCATTACCTGAATGCTAGTCATCGTATTGTACGCCTACAGAGAGCATCTCATACATTATGAAGGAGCAAACTAACCTATGATTTATTTTGTTCTCACAACCAACATTTATCAGGGCTACAATCTATTTATCCAGCCCGAAGGAAATGCATTTAATAGAGGAAACTGGCTAAAATATGAAGTTTTAATGGGGGGAAACTATGGATTGAACTCTCTTTTTAATAAATAAATAAAGCTTTAAATGTCTCCTTAAAAAATGGTGCGCCACTGAACCACAGCGTTTTCTTCAGTAAACACAGGGATAATGCTAATGAAAACAATGCTGTAGCATCAGGTCAGTAGGTGGCGCTCTCAGCTTCAAAATGATCAACCAGATATCTTCATATCAGCTGGCCTTAAAAATTGATCAATCAAATCCTCTCTTATATTGCTTAGAACAAGTCCAAACAGAAGCTAGGTTCAGCCTTTCTTCCTTTCTGAACAAAACAGTAGCTACTTCCTAGTGTGCCTCATTCGAACAAAAACTCGCCAAGCTGCCATCAACGATGCTGCCAACTGAGTTTGCTTAATCTCTATCCATAAACTCCTCGCCATTGACGTGCTTTTTAGTGTCGCTCAACTCTTCCTGTGAGCCACAACTGTTCTGTATTCCTTTCACTATCAATGTCAGTGCCTCATGTTGAGGTTGGTAAACATTTACTTGAGCTGTGTTCGAGATTGTTCCCTTTAAAAGTCAATAAAGCACCAAGCATAGTGAAATTTTGCTCGTGCTTGGGGGCTACCGACGAGGCTTCATGAAACAGTGCCCTAATTTTCAGAGCCTCTCAGTTTAAAAATGAGGTTTCATTAACAGGCTTCAGGATCCTAGGCATGAAAATGTGGACAGTGTTTCATGAAACCCCATCACAAATGGTGGGTAGATGAGGTATTATGAAACAGCATTGCGGGGTTCATAAAACAGCGACCTCATTTTTGGAGGCCACCACATGGTGCTCTTGTTTTGTTCATTGAGTTACAATGTTTTGACTGAAGTCCACACATTTTACAGCAGACATCAGGACACTGGTTCATGAAACCTCATCTACCAATCACTAAACAAAGTATATCAAGTATTTATTTTTATAAATATACAAGGTATATAAAGTGTTATAAATGGTGGACTTCATTTAGTGATGAAGACCATATGAATGCATTATGATGCCTTATGAATATACTCATAAGGCATTATAGATTATTTATTCAACCCTCCAAATCTCAAACTGTCCCTTTTTGTCTTTTAAGTCTGGAGTCCTTTGTTTCCTGGGCTTGTTTTTGGACTGCTGGGCTTGAACTGCCGTCTGTGAGTGAAAGTGGATAACCCTCCGCTGACCTGTTGAGCCACATGAAACGTGACTCCCGCTGATAAATCCATGGACAGTCATGCTGTCCTGCCCATTTTCAATTCCTATTTTGCCACCACTAATCTTGTTGTTTGACTGTGAACAGATTGTGTGCGAGTAATGCGGGGACACAAGAGTTTTGAGAGCATGTGGCTCTGAAGTCTGTCCCTTTTAGCTGCGTGAGATATGAATGTGGGACGGCTTCCAATTCAAACTTCACATCCATCCTTTTCCCTTTGGTTCCCAATTAGCATTGAGCAGATGATACGCAGACAAACTGATGGAGGAACGGGGCGGCGGCCGGCGGCGGAACCCTCTGTGGGGTGGCACCGGCCGCTCGCCACCCGCTCCTTGTCATTTTAAACCTTTTCAGGTGAGTGATTTTCCTTTTCCATTGCACGCCTCGGATCGAGGTTGAACTGATCTCGGTTAAACTCTTAATAAGCCCCATTTCACGGCATGCGGCCAAGAGATTAGATATGACAGAGCAGGCGTGGGCTAGTAGCGAGACTGCAGCTCTGCTGGCTAAGCTCTGGATTGGAAATGTTCCAGAGCTGCAGCATGTTGGTGCACCGGGCTGCATCTGATGTTTCCTTCTCACCACACAACATAGAGAGCCGCCCCATGAATGCCCCCCTGAGCTCTAGTCTGAGCTTTTGGTGGATGACAGAGCTCCTCAGGTTCTCTAGAAATCTTGCGATGGAGGGTAAATAATTCATAAATGATATAGATCAACTTTTTAGAAATGTTTTGGAGTTTACAGTGCTTTTGTTTAGGTGTCTGAAATGTCTCCAACCAGTGGGAGAACAAGGGAGGATCCGCGGGACCAGATGGAGGGATTAAATCACCACTGGAGTTCCAGAACATCTGAAGAATCTTCCGCTAAATGATCAGGGAATTCTCTTGTGAGATGAAGTAGTGTTTATTGAAGTTTATAGTTTATATTTTAGCAACTTTTTGTGACATGAATTCAAATATCACATGAAAGTTGAGGCTTAATCCCAAACGCGGCCGACCGACTCCCTCCTGCTGCTGCTCTTTCCGAGGAATCTCTGAGTTCACCGGAAAAAGATGGGAGCATTTGGTCCCCCACCTCAGTGGCTTAGTCTCTTCCCCATAAAGCTCCAGATGAGCTCGGATAGCTGCGAGCACGAGCAGGTGAACTTGGCCTGCCATGTGGCTCAGAAAGGAATTATGAGGCTGGGAACAGGAAACGCATTATCCACAGTGGACCAAGGCCACATTGAGATCATTTCGATCATGAAAGGACTCTAATTCCTCTGCTGGGAGTCACAGGCTGTATAAGGAAATTCATTTAAAAGGCGCAGGGATGATTCACGTTGGGGGAGAGTGTTATCTCAGGTGAGGGAAACGGCTAATGAAAGCATTCATTCAAAGATGGAGATGTAATTTTACAATAGCAATGATTTGCAAATGCCACTCACAACTTCAGAAATTATTATGCTTCTTTTAGTAGAGATACAGCTCCCTCATCGTTGTGTATTTTATCCTCTTATTTTTTATATATCCTTTAATATGCAAACAGTAGTTCTTACTTTTCATGTTTTCCTTTTTCACTTCACATTTTCCCTATTAGTGCTGCTTAAATGTTTTTATTTTCGTCTGTTGTTTGTCTTCAAATACACCAGAGTATCACATAACAGTGTTTCAACTTAATATATTTAATGAGTTCTCAATAGATTCATGTATCCAATAGTGATTTGTCGTCATGTTAAGAAGTATGGGATATAAACATGACAATAACTTCTGAGCCTGGCCCCCGTTGACTCACTGTTTGTTATGGTTGCGCTCTTCTGCGGGATGAGTCGCGGTCATTTCCCTCCCTGTCAAACCTCATTGTGAACATCATATATTGAAAATATCAATCTTGAGTGAATAGCAAACCGTCATTTCAGTGATGTGTACATACTGCCATCGTGAGGTAGAAGAGTGCAACTGACACACGTCATAATATATTACTTATACTGCATTATGTTAAATCTGGGGTCACCAACGTGGTCATAATAATTACTATTATTTTATTATATTATATTATTATTATTATGTTTTAGTTTATTTGATTTTGTTCTCTTTTTGTACACCATTGGTAATGAATGTTTGTATATTATATTATATTATATTATATTATATTATATTATATTATATTATATTATATTGTTTTTTTTGTTTTGTTGTCTCTTCAATGTGACACACAACTTGTAAAATCACGTTCAGATTGCGTCTCTGTAAATAGACATCTCCTTGTAGGTGAAATACCAGAAGTTGTGTTTGTGCTTAAGACTAGCGGATTACTGTTTTGTTTTTTTTTTACGCCCTCTTGGAGCTGAGAGTCACATCAACGAGCGTGTCTCCTTTGTGTTTCCTGTTGCTGAGAACAGCTTTCAGGTGCTGCCTCAAATGACATCGTCGCCACGCTTCATACCACTTCAACACACGGCGGTGAAAAAGACACCACATGTGATGAGCGACCTCATGTCTTCACACCATCTGTGAGCCGCTCATGAACTTAAGCTGGCAGCACCCGAATGAAATGGAGCAACAGAAGGAAAAACAGAGCTCCATGGCTTCCGAGGTATCATGACAGACATGTACTGGAGTTATCAAAGAAGTATTTGTGAGGTGACTGGGACGCTGCCCGTCATCAACAAAGGGCACCGGCCTGCTGCCTGACTATTGATTGGTGCTTGACAAAGTCCTGAAGAATGACTGGAATACCTCAGAGGGCACATCCAGTTGTTGTGACTGGAGCGTTCCTTCGTGAGCAGCAAGTCTATGTGATTCAGGAGGTTTGCTCTAAACAGATTATTAGCCTCTTCTCTTCCTCAGGAGCTTCTTCTACAATGTCACTGTTGTTGCTTAGTTACAGGCACTGTGACCCTGTTCTAGGTGTGTGTGTGTGTGTGTGTGTGTGTGTGTGTGTGTGTGTGTGTGTGTGTGTGTGTGTGTGTGTGTGTGTGTGTGTGTGTGTGTGTGTGTGTGTGTGTGTGTGTGTGTGTGTGTGCTCGCAGGAGGGAAGCCAAAACGGAAATGACACTGACATTATAAGAGTGACAGCAGGAGGCCTCAGACTCCTATGCAGCTGCTCAAAATCATACCGACAAGAGACACTGACTGCTGCTGGATTGTGTGCTAGGTTTTTATTTTTATTCTGGCATTGACATACTTTTGTCTCATAAACAAAATTGCCACTACCTATATGTGCTCATGGAAACATGGTGTTCACATGAACACAGTATGATTCACATTTGAAACGGAAATGTAACTGAAATTCACAGATACATGGCACTTGCAAAAACTATAAATGAAGCAAATGTTACCACTACGAATCATAATAATAATCATCAAACTCATCTTCATTGGATAGGATATTATTTTGGGTTTATGCTGACTTTATGTCAGAGCCGATTCAAGCAAATATATAGGGGGGAAACACGTTTTTAACTGGATGTGCCCTCTCAGTGGCAATAAGTAAATGTATTATTGTTGTTGTTGTTGTTGTTGTTGTTGTTTGTAAAGCGAAACAAACTAGTAATTCTAAATGACAATTTTAATGTTCTGGTTTGAATTTCATTATCATTTGAATACATTAAAAATAATGATGACTTTATTTCAGAGCTGATTAGTTTGTTGTTGTTGTATTATTGGTGTTGTTGTTGTTGTTGTTGTTGTTGTTGTTGTTGTTGTTGTTGTTGTTTTAATAAACAAGCGAAGCTATATATATATATATTATATATATATAATAAAATAAAAATAACATATATGTGTGTGTTATTTATATATGTTATTTTTATTATGCTTCTAAAATTTTAAGTAATTCTAAATGACAATTTTAATGTTCTGGTTTTAATTTAATTGTTATTGGAATACATTAAAAACAAAAACCTTTCTATTACGTCGGTGAGGTCAGAGTTCATAAGCTCTCAAAATGGCGGCCGAACCAGTAAAGGAGTGGAGCGATGAGCAGCTCAAAAGTGATGATTTGCCGAAAAAGGACATAATAAAATTCATTCAGGACAATGCTGCAAACTCGGTATGTTTAGCTACAAATTATAGTTTGAAGTCAAGTCGATAAATACGCGCCGGTTTGTGTGTGTTAGCTCAGCGCTGCATCCAGTCAGTGACAACTGCTATGTGCTTAAACACCGACTGTGGAATATCGTGCGTGTTTTGTTTTATAGTGACTGTTGTGTTTCCTTTAGTTTCTCAATGAGCACAAGCTGTTAGGAAACATCAAAAATGTTGCCAAAACTGCAAAGAAGGAGCAGCTGATAGTCGCCTACAACCAGCTTTTTGAGAGCAAAGTAAGTTCAGGGAGCGCATCTGGAGCTGGGTTTGAATGGAGTGGTGAGTTGCTTTGTGTGTCCACAGAGGTTTAAAGGCTCCGAGCCAGTGGAGGAAGTGACTGAGCAAGTCAAAAATGTTCAAATCGATAGTCAACCCAAAGAGGTGAAGGCTGAAGTCGTGGACGAGGTAAAGTGTTTAAAAGTTGATTTATTCAATTGAAAATTGTGTGGCATAAAGTGACTTTTTGTTGGAAAGGGTCCACCGAAATTCACCAAGTCTGTGCTGAAGAAAGGGGACAAGACTAACTTCCCAAAGAAAGGGGACACAGTGAGCTGCTGGTACACTGGCACTCTGGAGGATGGAACTGTCTTCGACACCAACATCCCCGCAGGTTTGGAGGAGCTGCAGTGTTACGTAATACATCTGCATAACAGATGCATACAGACTGATCGTGATTCTGTGAGCAGTGCCTTTGGTGTGGTTTAGAAATAATAGAAAATATTCAAGGTTAAAAACTCATGTTCAGGTGCAAGAAAGAAGAAGCAAGCGAAACCACTCAGCTTCAAAGTTGGCATGGGTCGAGTCATCAGAGGAGTATGTGACTTCTTTTCTTTCCTTTCGTGTGGTTTTCATTTCCTGATGGGTTTTTTTTGTTTGTTTTATTTCACAGTGGGATGAGGGTCTTCTGACCATGAGTAAAGGTGAAACCGCCCGGCTGGAGATCGAACCAGAATGGGCCTATGGAAAGAAAGGCCTTCCTGATTCCAAGTATCCTTTTCAGTTGTCGGTGTTCTGATGATGACCTGCCTGCATTTTTCATCCCTTCGTTTTTGTCCTTGATCTTTGATCACTAGAATCCCTCCAAACGCAAAGTTGATCTTTGAGGTCGAGCTGGTGTCTGTGGATTAATTTCAACACTGATCTCTGTTGCGCTCCTGGATGTAAAACACCTGGAGCGTGTTTTCTGTTATGGCATGTGAATAATGTACATATGAGACAATGTTTACATCTTTTGGCCTTTGTTTTGACAATGCAAGCAATAAAGAAAACACGATGAAATTCAACTTCAAGTGAACTCATAAATCCTTACTGTGGAATTTGAAAAGTGCATGTGTGTGATCTTTTCTTATAACAAATTCAAGTTTGGAGAATAAGGTTTAACTTGCCATTCAGCCACAATATTAAGACGTGTTTAGTTGTTACAGCTAGTTGCTTACCACTTAAAGGTCTTCGCTTCATTTAACAAAAATACTCAAGTGCTAAGACGCTGAAGTGCTGAACATGGTCAAAGGGCGAGACAAAGGTGAGCTGTTCAGGTGTCTGCTAAAACAAGCCATAACAGACTGACCTGTGCGTCTGACCCAAACAACCACCTGCAGCACCACAGGCTCAAGTCTAATAGTAACCTTCTTTCCTTCTTAAAGAACCATTCCATTTAATACAACTAGTCACGCACCATGTATTACTACTACCTCGGCTCATCTCTTGATCCCTGAAGGTGGAGAAACATTGGATTCAAATTGACACGTATTCATCCAAGTTAATGTTTTATTCTTTACATTTGACTTGGCCAACAAAAAAAACTTGAAAACGATCGACCGGCCGTTTTAAGGAATTAGGAGTTGGCATTTGGTCCCTTCTTCTTTCCGAAGGTGGGCACAACATTGACAAAGCGCCTGTTGTACTGAATGCGACGCTTGGCACGGCCTGTCTTCTTCTTCTTCTTTTCCTGCTTGTCAACCTGTAAGGACACAAGTTAAGGATGGATTAAGAATCATGTTCAAAATTCATCAAGATTTCTTTATCCACTACTTTATCTTCAGGTTGGACAACAAATCCCCAAGTAGAGAAATGGTCAAAAGCCCAGCACACCTAAAAAAACAGCTTACCTTGGGTGTTTGTCCTCTGACCTTTCCGGCACGAGCCAGGGAGCCGTGGACCTTACCTGAAAACAGTTGTTTAGTATGTTAACAAACAGCTGTGGACAGCACTCTAGTTAGACTAAATCACACAGGTGCCATCATATAGCAGCATGCAACTCCTGCATCTACAGACACTGACCTCCCAGAAGTCTTCCAGCTACTTCCAAGGTGCAGTGTTCAGAGACGCCACAGGAAGCCAGAGAGGACTCATCCTCCAGTGGGCAGCCAGCAAGCAGCAGGACCTGATCCTCAACCAAGAGACCCTCCAGAGTCTGGACATGGGCCTGTCAGAAATCAAGAATAGGTCATGTAAACTCCACACATGAGCAGTTTAGTGCAGCTTTAACCCAATGGTTACCTTGATGTCCCCGACAGTTTCCTGTCCGGTCACCTCAAGGGTGTAAGTGTTCTGACCACGCAAGAAGAGCTGCATCTTGATGCTGTGGGCAAATAGTGAGACGCATTTCATCACTGTGAGGCCTAAGAAATCCGTGGAAAAGACTTTGAGCCAGGTGTTGCGAGTGATTCCTACCAACGCCTGTGAGATATTTCTCGTATAAAAAGAGAAACAAGTAACTCACAGAATAAAAGGAGACGTCAATAACAATCACCAGCTTTCAAAATGTAATTCTGCATCACCGTCTGACGGCGTCGTTTTACTTTGACAACAACCAGACAATAACAAAGTGCAACAAACGTGTTATTCACCAACATAAACTACAACCTTTATCATTATTATAGTGTCACAACTCGAACAGCGGAAATGTGTTCGGGCAAGTCCCTTCTGCAGTTCGGCTAATGCTAACGCTGCTAGCCACATGGGAGAGACGAATAACAAAACAGCGTAGAAATGTGCCAAAATGCGGCTTAAAGGTTTCAAATGACACAAACATAAAGCCGCCGTCAGCACAGAACGCACACCGTTGTGAAAACATCCAGTAAACTAGTCCAAATTTTGACATTTAAACTTAATTTGCACAGGCCGTACCTCGTTCGATGCTACACGTTCAACGTTGAGCATAAAAAGGACTGTTCAGAGGGCAGCACTGCGCATGTGCAGATATACGTAACACCAGGCAACTAGAAACCACGCCCCCTGACCTGTAAAGTTTATTCCAAGACGTTTTATGACGGTGAAGATGAGCATCCGAAAATGTAGGTTTCATCGCGATTAACAGCGTCCCTTTTTACAGACAGTGAATAAAAATGGATACGTTAATTCAAGCAAGTTTCAGCTACATATATGGTAAGCATCCACCAGCCTTGCTTTATTTTGAAACATTTCCAACTATATTTCGAATTGTTCGTGGCAAAACAGGCAACTCCCCTTGGTTTTGGATCTAAAACATGTATTTCTGAAGGGTTTTCATTCAAGATTCACACTGAAGTCCAGCTCCCTGACAGACACCCTCAGTAGATGACTCAGAATAAGAAGCCTCCAACATCTTTATAATACATGTTGCTTACTCGTGGTGCTGATGCTTTAAAAAAAAAAAACCTGAATACATCCAAGTAGTGAAGGACAAACAGACATTTCAGAATATCAATATCTTTATTATGAAACCAGGTCAAAATAGAAATTAAAAAACATGGAACTATTCATTACTTCTGGAAATGTTACTGATTTAAAAAAATGTTTTATTGTATGTATTTCAGAAAGAGGAACACATAATTGGGATGAACATGGAAAACAAAACTCCCCTCGAACTATTATCCACACATTCAAGCAGCCAGAACACATGAGTGAAATCAGCTCACACACAAATATATGTGACCCTCAATGACACTGTAGAAAAAAAAGCAATCCTGATTGGAAAAGTAGCTCGTCAGAAGGGACGTGTTTCCACTCTTCAGCTTATGGGGCTCATGTTGGAGGAGGAGGGTAGTACTGGTTGTACTGGGCATATTGACCGTACTGTCCCCAGGAGTTCTGTCCCCAAGCCCCATATTGCTGTTGAAAAACAAGAAAAGGTGAGTTTAATGGTTCAATTTTTGGAAGAAAATAAAAACGGGAAGATTCTCTAGCAACACCCACCTGGTACCAGTTGTAGTTATACGCAGCATTGTTTGCCTGCATGTCTGTCATGGCGGTGGCTGCAGCGGCTGCAGCGGCAGCAGCAGCATCATCGGTGCGCTGGCGTTTAGCATCAGGTTCCCCAGAGCTGGAAACAGTAATGAGTCATGTCACGAGCAGTCAAATATTAAACTATCACTATATTAGTTATTATACAATGACACAGTTACAGTTCCATCAATATTGATAAGTGTCACAATTAAATCTTAATAGTTACCTGTCGTAGCCGTTCTCCGCCTTCTGTTTCAAAGCATCGCTTTCCCTCTGTAATTTCTGATGTTCTTGGTAAGCAGCCACGAGCCTGAACAGGACACAGCAAAAAAAAAAAAATCAACACAACAAATTTGAATTCAGTGGTTGCTGAAGCGCTCGGCGCAAAAACCTACACGTTGACGTCGGTGCCAAAGTCTTCCATGAACTCGACTTTGCGTTGCGCAAAGAGGAGACGCGACTCTAGGGGCATCTGGCTCTTCAGGGCTCGATCGAAGATGACCAGGATCTCTGCCTCATTCTGCGCGATATCTCCATTGAACTCCAAATCAAGTAGATTCAGATAGAGCCGGGAACTTGTCTGAAGACAAATGAAACTCCATTAAAACATCATCATCCTGATAACACCACCTAATTTTATCCATCAAGAAGGGAGAAATGTCACATTTGGACTGGGGCAGAAAAGAAAACTATCCTTGAATCCAGTCTGCTGACAATTATTATATCTATTGGTCCCAAGTCTCAAGCAAAAAAAGACAAATCTGTCAAACATATGTTGTTGGTAAAGCCTCTCATTATTGTCTTTTCATTTGTTATGTAGAAGATGCAAGCAAGAACATGCTCCCTGTTCTTTGCAGCATTCTGCACTTCAGATAACATTCCATCACCATAGCACTTCAATCTACTGGCAATCTACCCATTGGACTTGCAGACTGAGTCTGCGGAACAGTTTTTTTAAAATGACAAATTTACCAAATTCGGGAAGTGAAGAGGAGTAATCTCAGATCGTTAACATCAGTATAAAGTTGATCACTTTTTCTGTGCTTCATCTGTGGCAATAAATGTTCAAAACAATTCATCTCATCCAGACAAGCATGCATTGAAGGCCAATTATTCCAGATTCAGTTTAGATTTTAAATTGAATAAGCTGCTCTTTTAAATCATGATCACTCGCTCTCACCTCGTCATTATCAATGGCGTCGAGCAGCACCTTTTTGGCTTTGCTTAAACTTCTCTGAACCTTCAGAAGCATCCTGGCAAGTTTCACAGCATAGAAGGATGACTCGATAGTATTCCTCGAGTTTTCCATCGCTTCTCTCAGTAGTGCTTCCGCTTCCTCCAAGTTCCCTTGGCGACGCTCGAGGTTGACCCTCCGAAGTCGAACCATCGCCAGAGATGGAATCATGTCTTCCACGGTCTTCAGTATACGACGGGCTTCATCTGGGTATCCTGATGAAACAAGTGGAAACAACTCTGAAATACATATCATGTACACTTGATGAGCTGTCCTTGGTGGCGCTCACTGTCCACTCACCCTGCTGCTCCTCAAAAGCAGCCCACTGCAGGTGGATAATTGGCTTCCTGTGCAGGTGAATCGTGCAGGCCTTCTTGAAGATATGTCTCACACCATCAGTGCTGTAGCTCTCGAGATATTTGGCATACTTCAGAGCGGACAGAGAAGGTTGGAAGAGAAGTAGAAGTGGACAGAGGAAGACAAGAGACAGAGGGAAAGAAAGGCAAAAACAAAAAGCCATTTACATTTTCATATCTCAAATTCAATAGAGTTCTTCATTGACAAGATCGTTTTTTGAAATGTTCTGTGTAAACCCATCAGCACCTTCATGGAACCAATTAGATAAGATTCTGTAAGGTAGTGGGAGACGAAGAAGATGCAACGTAGTAGTTGGCAAATGCGGCAGTCAAATCTTGTGTGGCAAGCTGGCCATCCCCTAATACAACAGATACAGTCACATATCAACGTTACACGCAAAGAGAGTGCAGGACGAATTACTGTCGTTGTGATAATCATCGTTGATGGGGGGGAAGTGCAGGGAGGTTGCGAAAGAAATGAATAAGCAAACAGAAGGAGGCCCCCTTACCTTGATCCAGAACTCTTCATAGAGCGCACAAGCGATGAGACATCTTTCAAACAGAACAACCACACGCTCCGGGGTGCCATTTTCTATCTCAAAGTCCAGGTACTCCTTCCAGTTGTTCAGCTGGGTTCTCTCAAGGGATTTGACGTGGAAGTACGGCCGCTTAATCTTTATTTGGATGGGCGAAAGAAAGAGCTTAGCTTAGTTTTCCAACACATCCAGGACGTTCAACAACCAAACATGCACTTACCCCTTCTTCAAAGGCCCAACGCTTGCTGACTTCATGCTCATTGTGATTGAACACCTCCTGTCGATTTTCGATCACCTTGTGCCGCATGTTCTCGATCTCTGTCACCCTCTGTACATAAAAACACAGAAGACCAATATGGTGAGTGCTTCAATGTTGACATTACAGCATCACATTCTCCACTTGATGTGATAACTGCGAGTCCTGCAGCCAAAAATTTACATCACCATGAGCTTGGCAGAGACAAGAAGCCTGCAGAGGAGACACCCGGCATATCAGCCTGAGGGTGCAGGTGATGGGGTCATTCTGCCTCAGTTGCTCCCTTTAGCTTAAGGGCGAGTGCCTGACAGGATGCCAGCTTGACTCCACCCCTTGGCTTAGCTGCTGACATAAAGACACCTCTTCAAACCTGAGTAAATTTTCTCCCCATGGCAGCATGGAGAACAGGCAACCCAGGGCAACTCCTGAAAATGATGCGTCCCCTTCCCCCTTCAAGACTGTGATCCAGACATTACCTTTGCCGGGTCAGGTAGGTCCTCTGTTCCGGGGGGCAAATCCTCTGGAGGAGCAGGTGTCTCGTCAGTTTCCCTGGCCATGGATGCCAAAGTAGCTTTAGAAAGTTCCAACCTTAGCTGTACAAACTCCTCTTCTGACAAGAAGTGTTTCGGGTTGTTGGTTTGCACGTGTTCTTTGAACCTGAAGACAAACGATACATTTATTTTCATTCTGCAAAATGTTACAGTACAAAATAGACACTGACATGAAATGAGGACAATATTGCTACCAACAACTAGTATTGAGCAGAACGAAAATAAATTCAATACTTCAAAACTCTTACTTCTGGAAGTGCTGGGAATATAGCTGAGTGGGGATTCCTAAGATCCGATCATAAATGGCAGTGACGTTAGCCAACTTCTGTTGCTCCAATTCCCAGGCGATAAAGGACTCCCACAGACGATCCGAGCGAAAGTCTGTACCAGCCGCAAGCACTGCATGTTCATACGCACTGGAGGGAAAACAAAGATTCACTAAACTTGGGAAGTCTATTTTTGGATTTACTTAAGCTGCTGCAGTAAAAACAACAGAAGTATATGTAAATAGATTTTTTTTATTGCAACAGCAAGTTACAACGGAGACAAATATTTCATCAACAAAAACAGACAGTCCACTCACGCTCTGATGCGTCCTTCTGTCTCAGGGTCAGTTGTGTCTGAGTTTTCTTTGATGAAAGTCATGTAATGCAGCCACAAGTCCACACTGAGAGGGATGGCCTGCAAGCCTCTTCTGTAAACCTACGGTTCGGAAGCACAAGCTGATTATGGACTTGCTTTTTCAAAAAACAGAACAGCACACTACATTAAAACAAAGATCGCTCCACAGAAGCAAGTTGAAGTCTTTACCTCCTCTGCAACATGTATGTTTCCGTGTTTCCTCTCAATGTCTGCATACTTCTTCCAGTAGCCATAGCAGTATGGATAACGTTCAAAAAATAAGTCGAAGGACTTTCTCACAGGTTCAAGCATATTCTGATAAGGTGAAAAAAAAAAATCAGCATTTTGAAGTCTAGAAATCCAGTAAAAAGAGAGCAATCTAGTCAGTCTTACCTCTTGTTCCACATACTGCAGAAGGTAGACCCAACCATTGAAGTCTTCCATGTTCTCCTGGCAGCCTTTAAACAGCCTTTCGAATTCCATGGGTAGAGGTGGCTCTGGTGGGGGAGCAATTTCTTGTACTGTTTCTTTGGATGCATCTTCAATATCCATGCCATCTTCAGTGGCCTGAGATGAATCTGAAAAACAAAACCATAATATTTATGATACAGGTCTCAGCCAATAAGCAGGGTGATTAAATAAATAAATCACACATGTAATAAAGTAACTACAATAGTATAGTTGCATACTTGATCTTCTTGAAAACTCAGCTGTTCCTTGACGAAAAATATCTATTACCGCTGTGCTGCTCAAATCAATCAAAAGACTACATTATGTTTACCTTCTGGCTGTATAGCCATAGCTTGGTTATTGTGAAAATCAAGGGGCTGGTTTTCTGGGGCGCATGGTGGCTCAGAAGGCAGTGGGGGGGGAGGTGGCTGCTCTTCTTCTGGAAGTTGAGCGACAGCGATCTGAAAGTTTTCCACTGCCTTTTCTACCGAGCCCAGCTGTTTCTCTGAAGCTTCCTGGGACGCATTGGTGATCGGTTCTGAAGCGACGTGATCAGACCAGTCAGCCGGCAGGGAGGCATCCCCGTTGCTTTCCATGGCAGGGGAGTCAGTGTTGAGCATTCCAATAACTGGTTCTTCTGGGATGTGACTGTCCGCTGCAAAAGAACAGAAGCAAATACACAAACGATTCAGTGATGTGTTGAATATGTAAAAAAGGCAACATGTACTAAACCACACTAAAACCACAAAACAAAACAAAAAGCAATGTTTTTAGAAGGATTACAAAGTTGAGAAAATTGAACTGTGAAAGACAGTTTATTATGTAAACTTGGCCTCAAGTAAATGTCGGAGACGTGTAACTTGACCATCACTTCCTTGTTCAGATGTGAAATGGACCCAAGGTTTTCGTGCCTAAAAATAATGAATCCGTGTGCGAGGCTAATTACAGAAATAACAGAATTAGTAGCTTCATAAAATATTGGCTAACTAAAATAATAAGGAGATAAATAGAGTCAAGTTAGTCGAAATGCCTCGGAATGTTTGCCGTGTGTAAGTTTGATCGTAGGGCCTCGGTCGCCGTCTATTTCCTGGAAGTAGCGCACTAAGGAAGTAACCTTAAGTTAACATTAGCTTCCAGTCTCTTCAACGGAGTAGATACACGAACATACACAATCATGCATTCCCGAAATACACTTCCATGACTCGAATTACTTAATAACACACCGTTATCGTTTACTTTGAATGGCCTTCTGGTGGCTAGTAGAAGTACAACGTGCTTAGCAATGCTATTCCTCTTCTTCTCCAGGCATTAGTCGGTTCCCTATTCTCTTAGCAAAATAACTTCGTATTTTTCGAAATTAAAACACCCTAATGTGTAGGAATAAAGTTATGGGCCTCACCAGTATCTTCCATCCAAAGTGGGTCGACGACGTGGACGTGTTTAAGGATCGATAATACACTCTAACTAGTATCGCTCGGCCCAGCGCGGTACAGCCGCCATTACTCTCAACATGAAATGAGGCCGAAACTGCGCATGCTCAGAGGAGCGCCAACAGTCTAGAAAAATCTATTATATTATTAGACCTCAAAACAAAAATACCGATATAAAAAGGGTTACATTTTACATTCTTTACACAATAATTTAGATTGGACTGTGTTAATCGCACTTATTTTTAAATGTAAATGTGTTTACATTTCTGTGAGCAATCATGTTATGATCGACTAGAAGATGACATATTTCACTACTGATTATTTAACCAGTCTATTAGACTATAGTTTTAATTCAAATTGCACGTTATGGCGAACTGGAAATCCTGTTTTAAGATTATAATAAAGGAATGTTGAACCACGCCCCGCTCCCACACAACATCCACGTCACTAACCGATCACCGATTTGAATGAATGGTTAAACTTATAGGAGAGAGAAGGAAATAAATCGGTGTACAGCCTCTCTGGTCCTTCACATAGGTTGAATTCTAGAGGTTCAACTTGTAAAAGGCGTTTTATTTGCCACCCCAGACGCTTAGAATATCATTTCTCGCTTCAATGGCGCCTGTGAACCGGCGTGCTTTTCCGCGCGCATGCGAAATGGCGCTCGATGCTTTTGTGTGCTGTCGGAAATCTGAAGACTCCATTTTGAAGGGTGTATTTTGCTAAATATTTTCTCATTACGAGCCTTCATTTTAATAGTCAGTGATAGTGTAACCATACGGTAACATGTCACATTAAGCGTACAAGAGCAAGGAAATGAAGGGGAATAATAATCATAATGCATGAAATAAATGTAACTTTTTAATTCATCTTGGCAGATTCATGAATAAAAAATGCCATCTATTTTCCCACGTTCAACTCATCGAAAGGTCATTTGTGGTGTTCTGCTCATCAGAGGTTGCATATATGTAATGTATTTATTCATATAATGTATGAAGTGCTGGACATTTCGCAATGTAGATCTATTTAAACTTCTAGTGGTGCAGAGTAACAGCAGTAATACAAATAAAGACATGCCAATAGACATTTAGGAAACAACTTTAAACTAAGAACTTACTACACCAATATATGCTGAAATGCTTCTATTTATTTATTTTTATTAAACTACTTCAACTGGCCAATGGCTTTCTTCGATTCTTAAAACGACCAAACATTATTTTTTTAAATGCATTATTATTATATTCAGAGTAATATCATACTCGGAATATAATACGTTTTTTATTTAAATGCCACTATTTAATCCAATATTTTCTAAGCCGCTATTTAATTTCATAACCGTGTTGTCTTCTGATGACGTAATTCATTACCTTTATTTCAAGCGCAAGATAAGTATATGCTTTAAAGGTCATAAGTGCAGTTTCCATGTTAAATATTCCACCAACGCGTACTTAGTAAATCTACCGACGTTCGCTCCTTCAAAACTAAAATTAAATCGAGCCGTCCGGACTGACGACAATGACCCACAAGTCTACCTTGACGAGTAAATTGGAAAACTCAGATGTCGGAGCCCGCGAGGCGTCCCTGAAGGCAGCACCACTGTGAGTGAGCAGTGTAGAGGAAGTGGCGCCTGATCTCAGTCCGCACCTTTTCCGGTAACAGCACCGCCACTGAGCCTGAGCGGCTGGGAGGGAGAGACTCGCGCACGGAGGGCGACAAGAGAGGGGAGTAACGAACCGGGGACTGAGATACGAATGCGGCACACGAAGGTACTTCATTCAGTCATGACTTTGTCCTTTGATATGATCGCTTCGGAACAGATCCAGTGAAGTAATTCGTTTCCGAAGTTGTCCGCGGCACTAACACCCCTCCCTGCTCTTGTGTCACAGGGGAAGAGAAGAAAGTCGGATGAATCAATGACCTTTTGGTTGCTCTTTCCCTGGATGCCCTGTCACCGGAACGTCTGAAGGACTGTTTTCGGTGTGTGTTTTTGGAAGCCTCTCATCGACAGGACCGGGCTTAGGGTAACCGTGGGCATCTGACAGCCGAGGAGGAAGTGGGAACCCCGGGCTAGGACTGGGCCTGATCTGTGTAAAGGGCTTTTGTGTTGGATTCTCAGAGGAAAGTCGAACATTAACGTGGCTTGTGAATGAAGTCTCACCATGTATGTGGTAATTCTCAAATAATTACTGGGGAGTAGCTCATGAAAACACCCCTCCCAGTTCTGTCAGGGCTGCTCACACAGTTGTGCCTCTCAAACACAGCAACTCAGGTCCTCCTCCTCTGAGAGCTCCTTTTAAGCCTATAATACTGTGATTTCCTCTCAGAAATTTAAAGTATTTTTTTCCTCCTAACAAAGTATTTATGCAAAGTAAACACAATGGGGAAGATGCTGTCAAAGGTTTTTGGCAACAAGGAGATGAGAATTTTGATGCTTGGACTTGATGCTGCTGGGAAAACTACAATCCTGTACAAGCTGAAACTGGGACAGTCTGTCACCACTATCCCCACGGTCGGGTTCAACGTGGAGACCGTCACCTATAAGAACGTCAAATTCAACGTGTGGGACGTCGGTGGGCAGGACAAGATCAGGCCCCTCTGGAGACATTACTACACGGGCACCCAGGGTCTGATTTTCGTGGTGGACTGCGCCGACAGGGATAGGATTGACGAGGCGAGGCAGGAGCTTCACAGAATCATCAACGACAGGGAGATGAGAGATGCAATCATCCTGGTATTTGCCAACAAACAGGACCTGCAGGATGCAATGAAGCCCCACGAAATTCAGGAGAAGCTGGGCCTGACGCGGATCAGAGATAGAAATTGGTACGTTCAGCCCTCATGTGCGACTGCAGGGGATGGACTCTACGAGGGCCTGACTTGGCTTACCTCAAATTACAAATCATAATATCGCTCCCCGACCAGGACTTTTGGAGGCTGAATTTAAAGTAGCTGAGAATGAATAAAACGCCATCTTTTGTTTCATTTGATCATAATAACTTCACTATAACCAGATTTAGATACATTTGCTGGCTTTTTAAAAACAATAGCTTTCTCTAACTCACTCATCTGTAATCAGCAGTTTTATTTTTCTTTCAGCGCTTATTGCTTTTTGCTTTCCTTTTTTTTTTTTTTTCTTCCTTATGAGGGGACTTTGGGACACAGGTGATGAGTTGCTTTATTCACTGACAAAGCTGTAAACCCAAAGGACAGAGGCGTCAGGAAACCATTGCCTTTATTACTCTACGAATGTGTATTTCTGGACCTCACACACAGAAAAAAAAGAAATGTTTTCATGACCAACTTTTCACTGTAACCCGGTTTTGAGTCTCGCAACTGTGTGGTGAATCCATGATGTGTCTGAATGTGGATCTTCACACACTGATGTATGTGGCCAGGTCTGTTTCTGTTACCGCCAGTTTAGTTCTTGCCTCCATCAGCTTCCTTTCTAGATTTAGTATTTGTGGTCTCAGCTGCCTTAGGAGGGGTGCCAGGATACAGGTGCCCCAAATTCAAGACTTACCAGAAGGTGCTTTGAAATGTTCCGCAGAGGTGGGTGGGGCTCTCAGTGACTGACTTTTAAAACCCAGCAAGCGTGCTCCAACACCTGTAGGCTCCTTTGCTGGGTGATTATAGACACTTTTCATTTTGTTCTATTCTGTTGCTATGCTGATTGAGTTAATAAAAAAAACCTATGTATCCAGATCAGTGCGGAAGTGACGCCTTTTTCACTCAGAAACGAAAGAGGAAGAGGAGAGTCAGTGGTGCTTGAGCAAAGATGAGAAACGGAATGGAACAGTGTGCCTCCTTTCACATGTGTGAGTCACCCCCGTTGTGAATAAGTGATGAGTTCTCTGGTTTCGAGAGGTGATTGCCGGGTATGTCTCGCTTTGCTCAAGGTGCAGAGGTTTGAAGGCGGCAGCCACCAAAACGGTTCAGGGGTTACGTCAGCAGTCTTTAGCATCCTGGTGAGTCAGTTCTTGCTCACAGACTCGGTGTGAGTGTGTGAAAATTGAACATGAAATTTGTTTTTTTAAAAACTATACTAGCTATCGAAGATGTAAATATCATGACACGAGAATTTAATTTTTGTTGTGGCTGTGAAGAGTTGCCTTAAAAATAACACATCTCTCAATCCGGCAGCAAATAGATGCAAAAATAAGCCCCATGTTTAGCTCAACCAACTGGTTTCTCCACTGCTTCAATCTTATTATACGGAAACAAAAATAAAATGAATGGCACCGCTCGCCTCTGAACATTGTGGATTCATGCCTGTGACCAACTGGGGGACATAAAAAGAAGAAGTCTGGCGATGCAAACTCAACTTAAATCAGCTAAGTAAAGAATAAAAGTGTTGTCGGTCTGGGAAGGTTTTCCAAGCGTCTCGCAGCTGAAGGAATTCTCCCTGGTTATCTCCCATTGCACGTTCCGAGAGCTCGTGTTTGCTTTTGTGATGTTTGTTCTCTGGCTGCTGACGTGAAGTTTGCTGGGCTCACAGAAGAAGCACACATGAAGAGCTGGCAGAGTCCCCTCCACATGACTGATCGTCTGCCCCTCATTCGGAGAACTTGTCTCTTTACTTTCTGTACAATTTTAGGTACATTTGGTGACACATTTCAGCACAACATGGAGCAGTGTTGAAACCGAGTCGTTGAGAGGAGGCTACTCCCGATGTTCCATCAGCGCTGAGTCAGCGAATCACGCTGGAAGCTTTTTGTCCAGCTGTCACTGAACTCTGCTGCGGATGCACCAGGCACAAGGGCTTCCGTCACGTGCTGTCACTTTCACCTGTGGCCTTCAGTTCAAACTGGGGCACTTCGCCTTTCGTTTGTGGTTCAGAAAAGGTTCAGAACACAAGCATGCCTTGCTTTGGAAGACCAGTGAGCAAAGGGCTTGTAAAGGAGGAGCTGTGTAATGAAAGCTTTTAGACCTTGACATTCACTGCAGTTAATTGTAGCGGTTTGGGAGGAAAAAAAAAAAGGAATGTACGACTAATTTAAACATTAGGTTCTGACGAACTGGAGGAGCTGCAGCTGTTGCAGTGCACAATGGGTCCGAAAGGCAAGACAAGTGGGAGGTCCGTCTTCACAAGTTTAGTACTGATAGATGCTGCTGTTATTATGAAGCATCTCCGCTAAATCATATAGGATTATCCTCATGACTAAGTAGGTACCCTCATCTTTTAGCCAGTTTAATCCTATACAACTATATGAAAGACGTTTTAGGTAGATCTGAAACAAAATTTTGAAATAAAATGTTGCAGATTCCAGCTTGAACTACATATGCTAAAATTTTATAATAGCAGTTTGTCCCTGACGTTGAAATTCAGTTGATCCACTCAGTGACCCAGCAGGTAATTTTTGATGTAGAAGGATGCAAATTTTATGGATGGTGAGAATGAGAGAAAAATATTTTGCAAATTGCCAAGAAATAGCTTTATATTTTTGTTTAAAATGTGGCCAGTTGATTTTTTTTTTTAGTCTGGCACCTCTGATATAAATATTTCTGACTCTATCAAACATACAGAGAAAATAAAATGTCAGCACTACATCCCACTGAAAGCGGACGCAGACGCTACACAGTCTGCTTGGAAAGATAGCTTTGCTGTTCCTGCTTTCACGATCCAAACACCACCATTGTATGGAGCTGGGTGGGGCTGAGCTGCTCTATTGTAGTCCTTTGAGGGGGTGGGTTCAAAAAGTACTTTTAAAAGAGCATTCATTTGCGGGTCTGTTTGTTTACTCAGGCTTTCCTTTTCCATTTTGATCACAGTTCTTCTTGGACATGACTGACTTTAGAGCGCTGTTCCCATGTGCACGAACGAAAGCCAACCTGTTGTCCAGGTCCAATAGTAGGGTTGCCTTTTCTCCAAAAACGCAGTCCATTGAGAGACCTTGAGGGGCCCATCAGGTTTGGTACAAATGCTTATTGGTCTCTAACTAATGTACAGTGGCTCATGAAGATACGGATTGTGTATTATTTGGGACAAAAATGCCTGTGATATTGACAATCCAAATGCAACATAAATCGACATACAATTCACACATCACAAATAGGTGCACGGTTGCCTCCACATGCTTGCTTAACAGATTCCTAAAGTTCTAAGGTCCTGTCACACTTGAGAGTGATATAACTGGCTTGCAGCTACGCCAGGAATTCAATATTGACAAACCTGTATTTGCCACTTCATATTCATATTTTCATTCAGGGATGTACATGACAGACCTAAAGCTCCAACTTCGAAAGACGTGGTTGTCACGGGGCTTGAGCGAACAGTTCCCCAAACCCAGCGTGTGTTGTGTAAGTAAACCAGTGGAGTATGTCGTACATCGCTGCTCCTCCAAAATCTGAGCGCAATTACAGTGAGCCTGAAGCTTTTGTTTGTGTGCAGATAGTAGGAGGGATGGATGCCGCTGCGACCCAGAAGGCAGCAGTGATTTGCTCTCATGTGAAATGAATGGACTGTGTGAAGATGTAATTGCATCCTCTGTCTCACTTAAAAGGTCAAAAGTCATGAGCAGTGTAGTCAAGGACAGGTAGAGGTGTATATTTAGAATAACCATTGTGGGCCCCGGTGAATAGAATTTCAATTCTAACATCCACTATTATCCTCACCACATGGCCACTTCACATTAGTGATTCACTCACCTTCACTCCCCTTCACCCCTAAATTTAGGTTTAAACTACTACTTTCACATGCAGCCATCTGATTTGAATAAAAAAAATACTGACACTGTAAGCACATTTTGCATCCAAACTCCTGCTGCTTAAGCGAATGATGAGGAGGAAGAGGACAATGCATTTTTTTATTTTCATGTATTTTTTTTTCTGTTGAGATTCTTTTAAGCAAACAATTTACTATTAAGTACTGTGATTTCTGGACTATAAAACGCTACTTTTTTGTCTGGGTCTGAACCCTGCAGCTTATACCAAGACGTGGCTAATATATGGACTTTTACAAGATTAAGAGTCTCATGCTGCCAAAATATTGAGCGTCGCCACAACAAACCGATGAAATTTTATTTATCTTAAATGGCTCATGGTTTGCAGCTCCGCCAACACAGCCGATCTCCTGGAGGACCAGAGATCAGAAGCAGCAGCCGAGACCGGCTGTGGTGTCACAACGTCAATAAAAGATGTGATGTGTTCATGATTCAAGTTCAGAACATTGCCGAGATTGTTTCATGAGTCAGTCTTGATGCTGGACCCTGTTTTCAAATCTAGTTTAGGAGTGATCCTCATGTAAGCTGGGTGCACCACTGACCTTTCTTCTGCGCAAAGATCACCACTGCACCCGTGACTTATAGTGTGGCTTATGCATATACAAGATCTATTTTTCCTCTTCTATTTATTTTACTTTATTTTTTTGCAGTAGAGAACAGAAGAAACCTGGCTGATGAGGTCCACCCGGAAGTAGGAGGAGGTCCTGGGGCAGACCTTGAGCATGCTGGATTGTTAATGTCCCTCTTGTCTTGACATTACAATAACAAGTATAGTGAGGGGTGTAAAACAGGGCTCAGAAAAAAAAGAAATCAGGTGTGTATATTTGTGTCTGAATATGAGACACCCAAGGGGCCTTTCTTTCCCTGCCGTATCTTCGACTCTAGGCTATCAAGCTGGAGATTAACAAATAAAGAACTTTCGAAACTGTAAAAGTGCTGCGCACCGAGATAAGATTCTGTCTGTGGAAACTGGTTGAAACCGGCTCTTTCTGCCGTCAAGGTTGCTGACCCCTGTGTTCGATGATTTATGAGATAACCATGCAGTTTCTGATGATCTCAAGAAGAGATAAACATTGAGAAAAAAATATTTTACATGACTAAACCTTCAAGTTTGAAACAGGAAGTGGCATTTTCTGCAACCTCCCTCTCACTGCAGAACATTAAAGTCATGTTAAAAGGCAGTGAAATAATAGCAGTTTAACTATTGTTGTTGTGTGTGGAGGTGTACTGTAACCACTAAAGGTTTTTCGGTGGCATTTCTACACCAGCGATTATGAAACAATCAACAAGTATCACGGTGCCTCTGCACATTCTTTCGAAGCTGAGATAATGAAACCTCTGCACGCGGGTCAAAGGCTGCCACACACACGGTGTGTAATTATTAATAGGTGCGCTGCTCTGCACTGAACAGGGAGCCAATTACTCTAAATGTCACTCTTGTGTTTCAGCCAAACTAACACAGCGCTCCGAACAACTTTCATCCCTAAATAACACATTTCAAGCCAAAAATAACACGTCGTTCTTCCTAATGACACTTCAGCAGCTGGGAGTGGTAGATCAGGTTAGCAGCAGGTGCCAAGGCAGAGAGCATGGATTTTTGGAAAGAAGAGGCTCACTAGTGCGTGTTTACAGAGATGAAGAGCGGTTTCAGTTCCCATGCTGGCACAGTGTTTCCTGTTTCTATGATTATGGTTTGACTTCAGCTTGAAGCTCCTTGTGTATTTAGTTTGGCTGATAAAAAGTGTGGGAGACAGCTGTGAGGGATGTGGAGAGAAGGCAAAAGCATGATCAAAGATCCAACAGTAAAAATATAAAATAGTAAATCCCACAGAATTATGCTCTGTATAAATAGAGATTTATTTATCGTTCTTTGTCCCATCTTAATGCTTCCTGTAAGTAAAAGTTGTGTCACTTTTTGAAGTCAAATTCCTCGATTGAGTGGCCCAAAAGTAGGTTGCTTGGGACATGTCAGTGGGAGTGCACCTCTGGTCTAAATGTGACCTGTCACATGATGTTTTTATTCCAGGCCTGGACACCATAAGATGCTCACATGCTGTGTGACCAATTAGCACTCCAGTTAGTGATGACATTGTTCCCGAGTGGTTGGTCATCATGAAGAAAAAACACACACCAAATTTGTATTTGTGGATGGAATTTAATTCATTGTCAATAAAAAAATGACACACACTGCAGTCATGGTTTTAATTTATTGTCATTTTTAGAAAGAGATTTTTTAGTTTTATCTTTCAAGCTTGACAAATATGATTACTTTGTATTTATAATGTTTATATTTTAGCATTTGATGTTGATGCTGCAAATGCTTTCTATTTATGTTAAAAGTAAGTGGATTTTCTCCACTATAATTTCCTCTTTCAGCGAACATCAAGTGGTTAGAATTTCTTTGTTTCATATTTCTAATATCACAACAACAAACGGCATTTTCAAGTCCCCACTATGAACTCCTTCACCTCACTTTTGCTCGACTCATACATTAGTGACGAGTCCATTACCAGGGCAGTCAAAGAAAATGGAAGTTGGCTTCTGGTTACTCACTGCAATTCCGTTCCTTTGTTTTCTCTTGTTTCTATGGCGATGCTGACGAAGACAGCGGGCTGACTTTTAAATTGCAAAACGCTGAGATGCAATTGCCATTGTTTATAAGGCAAGGACTGCCTGGAAAGTTATGAAAGCTATTAAATGTCATAGTCATCATCACCATCGAGTAATTTCAACATTCTGTGTTATTACATGACTTGGCACAGACACCTGGGGTTCCTTTACTTGAAGCAGGCTGCACCTCATGGACCACATGCTGCCCTTTGACCTTATTTATTTGGCCCTCAAGAGATCATGAAAACCAATTATGTAGACTACTTAAAAATAAATAAATAAATTGCTTGGTTGTTCGACTCCAAAGTGTAAAAGCTCATTGTTTTAGAGCTATTTTTGTGGCATTTTAAGAAATCCATTTTGTCCTTGTAATTTGACTGTATATTTCTTCTGCACATTCCCTCCAATTTAAGGGTCATTTTCATTGTCCTGTCTTTCTTATGGCTCAACAACCCCACATAACAGTGTAACATGCTCTGTTGCACTAACTTTCTCCACTCACAAGCTTGTACATCGACCTATCTTTTTAGAAAGTGGTCTACTGATGGATATAAACCCAAAGATGGAACCCAGAAGAATATGTTGTTTTCATATCGATAAGGAGGTGAAACTGAAGCAGGTGATTCATTCTGAATTAATTCTATTTTAAGGAATGTTATTGGAACAACATGATGGTTATGTGACAATAGGGCTTGCCCACACTGTTTACAATTCAAAATAGTTAGCCAACGAGCCACACACTTGACTGGAGAAAACTTGTTTTAATCCCAAAACTATCAATACAAAAAAGTGTAGTCCTCAAACATCAAAACTGTTAGCAGAATGGGGTGTGCAAATCTAGCGCCCTCATGCCGCCACAGACCTCACGCTTGCTCAACTCACTATAATTTGTCTGGCTTGTGATGGCACCAGACAGCCTGTAACATCTGTCATGTTCAATTTGTTTCGTTACAACCGTGACTCCATATTAGCCTGACTGGTGGTTACACTCACAGCCTCTTCCTTCTCAAGACTGAAGTCAGGGAGAGAACGACACAGGTGGCGACCGCAGCAGTGACAAGCTCAACCTGTTTTTGACCACAATTTGAACACAGGAATTCACACATCTGAAGAGAGTTACAGGGTAACACTGAGAAATTCATTGTTTTAACATGTTATTGAAAGCAGAATAGCATATGCAATATAGTAAAACGGTGACAATTTATCGCTCAAACGCTGTTGACAAATTAAATTGCTTGTCACTTGATGTTGCCAACTACTGTCAGATCTGATTGAGGATCCTATGACCTTTTTCAATGCGACCATTGTGCTTCCAGACCACAAGAGGATTTAAATAAATACTTATTTAAAGGAGGAGATTAAACCTCAGTTAAATGAAAGTAAAATTTCAGTGATAGGAAGCTAGTTATTACAGGGGTTATAACTTGTTAGACCAAACCAGAGTAGAGGTGTACCGATGATTTATATCGGCTCTATTGCGTCTGAGAGGAAGCCTCCCTAATTCAAAGCTATTGCTAGGTGTAATAAGAAACCTTACTTTGGCTGCAGACCTTGAAAAACCTGACGTTGTAGCTCAGCTATTATATTCTTAAGTGTCGCATACATTCATTAAACAAAAAAATAAAATTAAAATTAATGTATAGATAGATAGATAGATAGACTTCTTATAAAGCGTACTCCACTGACAGTAACTGAGTCTAAAGCACACTATCAGCTCCAGAACAAACAAGCTGTTTACTGACTGTGGAGTCACTCTCATTGCTCAAGGACAAACACACTTTTTCCATTTAAAGTTAAAGTTGTCTACAAAGAGACAGCAACAGTAAAATGAGACACAAATGTTGGGGGAGAGGTGGAAGAACAGAAAAAGTCTGTGCAGAGGGTGTGACCTCAATCCCACAGCGGGAATGACAAAATCTAAGAGCTGGTTCATCCAGTTTCAGCTTGTGCTTCATGCTGCAAGTATGCCGAACGTTGAGCTCGAGTAACACAAATTGAAACTTCCTCTATATGTGTAACACCAATAATGACTCAGCACACAACTGGCCCAAAAGCCTTCTTCCTGTGCTGTAGGCTTTCATTCATATGCGCTGGGTGTGGCTGTTTAGTTGTGTTTGAACACAACTACACAACACATCAGTCATTATGAGTCACCACACTTTTGTCTGGGAAGTTTCAGGACTTCACCGTTTACTACTAGCAAGGCCTGAACTGAACCTTTCGCTGCTGCTATAGTATTTAAGCGATTCAACTTTACTGACTTTGATGACATCTGATGGCTTTTACGACACAGCATTGTGAAAGAGCCCTACACAGTATCTGAACTTTATATCCTAAATGCAGGCCCCTACATGTTGAACACCGCTCTGCAAGAGCACTGGGCTCATAGATGAAGACATCCAAGCTATTGTTGGGATTAGATTCTGGTAATGACACTCTGGGCTGGGTCCAAAAAGCCTGTAGCATTGACTGGGCTTTCTGTGTCATCAAGTAACAAAGAGGGACTGGCACGCTGAGGAAAATAGGACCAGTCTGTAACCATACCAAAATGTCTAGCTCATTCATGATCGTCTAAATTCTAGTCTCAATGGACATTCATGGAAAGGGCTGTATTAGTAAGAGGTTTATGGGACTATAACAAACCATCAGAGAACAGGTCGGAACAAGGCTTACCACTAAACGGACTAGTTTTGGCTTGAAATGTTTGCTTAAGTTGGACGTATGAAAATGTCAGCAGACTTCTTGTTGGACAATAACAACTTTCCACCCACTTCATGAGACTGAAATGTCATGAAGAAGATACTGTAGATCATGTGCACTTCCATCTTCAACTGTCACATACTATGTGACATACTGGCCTCAAAAACTACTTATGATTCATAGAATTACTTCATCTATTTCCTACTCCTTTTTTAAAAAGACATTTTCAAATCGGGTTTAAGCCATTTTAAATTGTAATTCAGATTAAATAGCTATGATTTACTGCACCCCATTCTTAGCCTTCTCTCCTAACTGCATGTGTCTGTCTTTGTGTAGGTGTGCAGTTGTTTGGAGTAACTGATGGGCACTGCCCTCATGTGGTCACGGACTGTTGAGTAGTACCTTATATGAAAATGTTAGCATGACGGGATCCCTGTTGCAAAAATACTTCTTCAGATTTCAAGTCTCCTTTTGCGCGCAAAGTAGAAAAAAACTGCATGTTGTCTGGGTCGCAGTGGTGACCCACATCCCAGTATTAGCCCACACCCCCGCAACTAATTCCCAACTCACTGCATCCGTCTCGCTGCACACAGAACCACCTGATCAAAGGAAAACGTTCTTGCTAGAAAAAACAAAATGGATATGATGGAAAATAATGCGTCGCCCATCCGCATGTGTTTCGATGGGAATACAAACGCCTCGTTTTATTCAATCAGTGGGAGCCAGCGTTTCATCGGTGCTCTACCAATATCCATTTCAGAAAGGGGGGGCGTTTTCATAGTACGTAAAAGATATGCATTGATATCATCGAGTTAACCTTGGTGCAACATTTCTACTCCGCAATATAATATTGTTTTAAATGGTCCTTGTTCTCACACGTTTTCTTGAAACGACTATACGTCCATATATTCGAGGACACTCTTTACACGACCCCCGCATCACACAACATGGTGCGCCCCACTCCCTTCCGTTAGCCGTTGTTGTAGTCTATGCTACTGAACGGATTTACCCCGATACAAACTAGCCACACACAGTGATTTAACCCAAGGAAAAAAATGCCTATTCGTGGGACTAAAACCTCAAAAGAAGCGCTAAGACATCTGGATAAACTTTGTGGAGCCCAGGCTGAACTTTAATTCACGACAAACCAAATAAGTTACTCACAGTTTGGGGTTCTTAGCATTGTTCAAGAATACCTCTACTACTGCCGTTGGAAGCGTCGGTTTTCTTCTCCTGGACCAGTCCAGTCTGATGAATTCGCCGAAAAAAGACGGAGACGATGATGTGCCGGTTAAAGACTCGATAAAATACGGCGAATTGGTCATTTTGGGGTACGTATGTGACATTGTGAACCGACATTACAAACGGTGTGTGATGGAGATGCGATCCAGCTGCGCGTGAACGTGTCTGACTCATTAATGTTCACGTTTGTTGCAAAAATAACGACCGTTTTCATTGCATTTCGTCCCAAATATGCGTATGTTTTACGCCAATTGTGTACTGGCATCGTTCCTACTACAAGTCTAATGCTTCGTAGTATTTTAATAGACTAACTTTGGCGGATGACGAAACACGCTATTTCACGGGAATGTCGTACGATTCCATCAGCATCAATCTGGATGTTGTCCGTGTGGATGTTTAAAATCTACTACGATGATGCCGAGCCACTTTCACTCAATGGTAGTAAGCGCTGGCTGGGACTGAAAATCCCAATGATGTCATACTATACCAGATACAGGAGAGCTAAAAGTAGCACCAGTGGTGATGATCTAATGCTTTCCAAAACATGCTGTTTTGCAGCGAATGCATGCCGTCAGCTGATGAATTGTGCATTGGAAAAAAAAACACCGACCACCCATGACAGGAAATAGGGAGGAGAGACACAGAAGACAGGATGTGTTCATGACAGCCACCAGCCTCCACCACTGCAGCTTCATACTGTGCAGAGAATATCACAACACACACAGTCATATCAAAGCTTCCACAGGCCTCCCTTTTGCCTGGCTTCCTGTGTATGCCAAAGATAACTGACCTAATGGCCTATCTCTTCCCCTCTGGCTGAACATGGAGCGTGGAGGTTGGAGTTTGTCTGCATCAGAATACTGATTAGTCGGCCTCCTCTGCTTTGAACAGAGCGACCCTTGACATCATCAGACCAGACAACTGTCTGGTTTGTGACAAGATTCTTTTTTGACAAAAGTGACAGAGCAATTGGGGTTATAAAAAGTCTTTAAATTTGCAGAAATCTGTACCCCTGTGTATAGGGTGTACTTTATATCAAGGGTATTAATACTCCTGTGCATCTGGCAACTGTCAAGATCACATGCTTTGAGGGCTTGATTCTTACTTCTGTGCAGGCCATGTGATCATTGCACAGTGCCTGCCTCTGCTCATTACCTTAGATACCGTAGACACATTTCTCCACACCCTCTCGACTCCTCATACAATTCCTCCACTGTCCTCTTTATTTACCTCCCTTTCACATTTTTATCACATTCCACAGTCGCTCACATGCCGCCCATTGTTTTGCTGAGTTGTGGCTTTTACAGAGGAAGGCCTCCTTGGTGACTTGGCCTCAGCTAAAATAAACCTTGTGTCGGGGGGCAGAAGGAGTGAATATTTTATGTCCTTCTGTGATGAACATACATGACGTCGAGCCTATTGGGCTGGTGAGGCCACATTTAGTGATAAGATTTATGGTTCACTGGTCTCACTTCCACCTCCTAGTTTCCTCATTTCATAACTTCAAATCTTAACAGCAGTTTCTCTCTGTTCCCTTACTGGCAACTTCCCCTCAGTCATAAGCCGACTCTCACGCCAACCAGCGAGATGTCATCAGAACCTCAACATTTGTGACTTGACAAATAAGATATTTAATAGAAGCCCTATAAATACTATATATAATAGTTGAGCAGCCAGTCTTTAGCCAGACTGACTTAAAGGAAAAAGGTTCATCTGTGATGTCTGTGTACGTGCCATTCAGCTCGCTCATCTGTCTCTCAACACTGCCAGTTCAGACTTTATTTTGTGTTACTGTTTTTCAAAAATGAAAGTCATTTGACTTGATGTAGTCACTATTTCTTCTGAGGAAAATGTTAGCTCCTCCTGTAAATTTCCTTGGAAAATGTTTCATCCCTGAGACATGTTGTTTCAAGAGTTCCTCCAAAGGATGTCTTCTAAAGTGGGTCAGTAATTTTGTTTGCACATAACATCACCTGAACAGGCTTGTCTGTTTCCAATGTCAGACACAAATGTGTCGTCTGATCCCGTTTAAGCTGTGGCTTTCTTTTTTCTAGGTACAATGGTTCTCTTCCCAGTGGAGACCGGGGCCGCAGGAAGAGCCGCTTCGCTTTGTACAGAAGGGCGAAGGCCAATGGCGTCAAGCCCAGCGCTGTGCACATCCTCAACACACCCCAAGACAGCAAGGTACATGTGAGTGGGTTAATGTTCTTCCTTCCTGTAACTCCCTGAGGCCATGCAGTTTGAAGGAGTGTGTGTGCTGTTTACATTTCTCATCGACCTTCTTTAGAAGCCTTTTGCAAATAAAAAGAAAAGCTTTTATGGTGATTAATATATATTTTCCCAATTCAGGCTGTTCACAGCAGGGGGCAGCACAGCATCTCTTTCACTCTGTCCCGGAACCAAACGGTGGTGGTGGAGTATTGCCACGATAACAACACAGATATGTTCCAGGTAACCCGTCATGATAGTTCAACCCTTTCTTGAAAGCTGACATGGGATTTCTAATTTTGGAAACAAGTATGATGAAGTGTGTCCTAAAATACTCCAGTTATGTAACGCCATTAAAATATTTCTCTGCTGATGTGTTGTCTCAGGTCAGTAGTAGCCAGTCAGTTCTGAAGACAGTCTTAAAGACATATTGGGTTTCACCTGTCGTTTCTGTCCAGATTGGCCGCTCCACTGAAAGTCCCATCGACTTTGTGGTGACAGACACCTCTGGGGGCGGCAAGGAGGGCGAGGACCCCTCCATCGCTCCCAGCACCATCTCACGGTTTGCCTGCCGAGTCGTGTGTGAGCGTCACCCACCATATACCGCACGCATCTATGCTGCCGGCTTCGACTCCTCCAAAAATATCTTTCTCGGGGTGAGTAGCAGGGAACCCTAACTACCTACTTTGCCTGATCATTCAAGTTTATAGAGTAAAAACACAAGGCCATGGTTTAACAAAAGGTGTTCCTTTTTATCCTTTCGCTGCTGAAGAAAAAACTGGGTGTGCTTTGAAAATGTTTTTGTGACGCCACATACTGACCTGTTACAGAGATACCAATATCAGAGTGTGGAACACTCCACTGTGTAACACCCTAGGCTGCTGTTGGTTCAGTGCCCTTAACAAGGGCACCTTGGCAGTGCCCATGAGGTAATCTGGCCTCTCTCCAGATCCCAGTGCACAATCCAATTTCTGGTCCACATGGGATGGATACAGTCTGTGTTCCGATGTATGACTGAATGAATGGTTCACCACCTTCTAACCCATTGGCGCTGTTTAAGTTCAAGATGATCCCTAACAATTGTCTTGTGACTTGTGGAAAATATATGAAGCAGAACGGTCATAATTGAAAACCATAGATGAAGTCTGATTGAACTTTGTATGAACGTAAAAATATAAGATGTCAATCATCATCTGTGTTACTAGGGAACTGCAGGACACTGTCACTCAATCATAGTTTAATGGTATAAGAATATTTGCCACAACAAGTCACATTTTTCGATTAGAATGAATTTGGTATATTAGTGAAACTAATGATGGACCCATACATACATTTGACAAATTATTGTTTATTTTGCATCATTTGACAATAGCACAATAAATCACAATGGTGGCTATATTCAAGTTTTTATATCACCTTATTTAAACTAAAGCTCTTTTAATGTCTTGAAAATATTTGCATAAGAATTTCAACTTTATAAGAATTTCAAGTACATTCAGAGTAGTAGAAACCCTGGTCATTGTGTTGCGAAAAACCTCCCTGAACAAAAGCAAACAGATGCTTTTGTTTGCTTTTGTTCAGGGATTCCTCCATGTTTGTTGTTGTTGTTATCATCCTAGCTGCGACATATCTGCGATCACACACACAGGATAATGAATGGCTGAATGGACACATTTCTTTGTCAAGTTTTAACAAACCACAAATTCAATGATTTGCAGCAGACTTTTCTTCAACTCGTTTCTCTTCCTACTGGCAAACAGGTGACTGCACTGCAAAAGTCAGAGCGATAGTCTGTTTTTTGGGGTTTTTTTGTAAATGGGATACCATCATAATATGTTGCTGCACCAAAAGTGTGAAGATCTGGACTGACAAGCCTATTTTCTATATTTGGGTTGCAATGAATTGCATTTACTTGAAAAAGCATTGCAGTCACCGTCCTATGATAGATGCGCTGTTAATGCAACTAATTTTTCAAAAGATTTCATTTCCTAAGATAGACAATTTCCACCAGATGTTGCTCCATTTATTTATTCATATACTGATACAGCCTTAGTCTTCTTTGTCATCTCTCAAAGTGAGTGAATAAACGTGTGTCTGCAGGAAAAAGCTACCAAATGGAAAAATCCAGATGGCCACATGGATGGTCTCACCACAAATGGAGTCCTGGTGATGCACCCAGAAGGCTTCCCTGAGAACCCCCGGCAGGGTCTGTGGAGGGAGATCTCGGTCTGTGGGGATGTCTACGCCCTGCGGGAGACTCGCTCGGGTCCTAGCAGGGGAAAACTTGTGAGTGGAAACAGACGGTACTCAGTTGTTATTGTTGTTTTGACTGCTCACCTGTGTTTGTTTTGTGCTGTAGGCTGAAGGAGAGAGCAGCGCACTGCAGGACGGCTCTCTGGTGGATCTGTGCGGCGCCACTTTGCTTTGGCGCACCGGTGAGGGCCTGATGCGCGCCCCCACCTTGCGTCACCTCGAAGCGCTTCGGCAGGAACTCAACGCTTCTCGCCCTCAGTGTCCCGTCGGCCTCAGCACACTGGCCTTCCCTAGTTTGCCACGTAGCCACAGGTGAGGCCCAACAACAGGTCGGATGTCAGTTACCTTTAAATCAACTGCCATGTTTGGGAGTTTTCCTTTTAAGAATAGAAGTGGCTAGAAAGTCGTCAATAGAAAGTGTGTCTCCCTAGGGGGCGCCAGAGGGCTCGAGAACGAAAATCTTCAAAAAACGTCTTGGGTGTTCAAAAACACACAGTGGTGATAGAGCAGGTGTGGCCAACCAGTCAGAGGCTAAGAGCCACTGTGTTTCTGAAAGGAGCCACATCCTACAAATATGTAAGACCTGAACAGCTGGTCATGTGACTTAGCGGCAGTATAGCGGTTGAAGCACATCCCTGTGTGTCACAAGGTTCTGGTTCGCATCTGGCGTATGTCTCTTGTGCATGCATTTTTCAAATTTCAAATTCATACATTTTACCGTGATCCTCCTTGGAATATCTAGCGGTGTAGCTAGAAATGTGTGTGCCATTTATTTTACTTATATATTTTTTACGTGGCTCATGCCCTGGTCTGTGTGTGTGAGGGACGCTGCAGACTGGAGTGTCTCATCTTCACTCCAGTGAATTAAACAGACTTCGAAGATCAACAATGAACAGCAGGTGAAACACATGTTTAGTTCAGGGATTGACAAAGTGAAATGTGGAACTAGGTCATGTAAATCGTGGATGTGATGGCGCTCCTCTTCAGCGGCACTGAACGTGCTCCTAGCACCCCCTCCCCACCTGCTTAGAGCACGTGCGGCGAGGTTTATTGTTCATATTTCAAAGTTAAACGCAAGTCAAAGCCTTTGAACAATATTTTGGCATTTTGCCGGAATAGTTCTTACTTTTTCGTCTTATTTCCTGTATAAACGATCATCTCAACAGCAACTTGACCAAAATAGCAGCCAGTTCGGCAGCTCGCAAAATGAGCCGCATGAGACTGGGGAAAGACCCGCATGCGGCTCGGGAGCCGCGGATTGGCCAGGTCTGTGATAGAGGTTATCTTCCCATTTGAGTTATGTGAATACATTTATAGTCTGTTTCTCAACCTCTTGATCTGTGACTTGGTGATCTTAGCTTTGGATGTGTCCTTTTAGTCTCGAAGAGCGACAGCCCTGGGTCTACCTCACCTGTGGCCACGTCCACGGACGGCACGACTGGGGTCAGAGATCCGAAGGAGTGGAGGAGCCGGGAGACAGCGAGGGCTCCACCACTCGCCGAGAATGTCCCCTCTGCAGAAGCGTGGGTCCCTACGTGCCTCTGTGGTTAGGCTGCGAGCCGGCCGTGTACGTAGACGCCGGCGCTCCCACTCACGCTTTCGTGCCGTGCGGCCACGTCTGCTCCGAGAAAACAGTCAGGTACTGGGCCGAGACCCCGCTGCCTCACGGGACACACGCCTTCAGACCAGTGTGCCCATTCTGCTCCACCGCACTCAGCACCCCAGGCTGGACACGACTCATTTTTCAGGGTCCCATTGACTAGTTTTCACAACACAACAACCACTTCCACACTTTCTGAAAGAAGCCCGAGCTGCACTCAGGTGGCAAATAATGATTTATATATTTGAGTTTTAACCAGTCGCTGGGTACAGCTCGCGGCACTGAAGTCCTGCCCTTATTTTCACTTCTGAGCTTGGTGGTTGGATAAGGTTCTGATGAGGTTCAAAATAAAGATTTTATTTTGAACCTCCTGAAACACAATGGTTTGTTCTTTATCAGACTTTGCCTCATAGTTTACCATCCCGACTTGAAAATGTAGCTGTTTTAATGCAGATTTATGTTCCACGCACCATTTTAAGATTGCATTTTTAACCTCAGATCCCTCTCCAACCGTGAAGCAGAATTTAAATAAGGGCTTGGAATTATCTCGGGTAAAAGTCACCTCATGTAACTCCAGTAAGCAATAATCACTCTCATATATAAGCTGTGTTCTGTGCATTAATTTGCAGAGTTCTGGGGACGGTTGTCTCAAACAGTGGTGTGTTCGACTCTTGACCTTTCCTTTTCCAAACGATGCAAGCGATTTTAAAATGTCTAACCAAAGCTGATGCTTTATAACCTCCAAAAACAAGAGGAGTCCGTAGTAGATGTATACATGGACTGACTTGAACACACTTCTGATTGTCGAATCCTGGTCAACAGGGTCTGGTGGCGATTAAAAACAAAAGGTTTGATCTCGCTTAACCTCAAATGATAACCTTGTTTAAGTCTTAAAGAAACTATTTTGTAAAGAACTGTGGGGTGGGAGGGGGGTAGGGGTGGGTTCTTTGCGTTTTCAGTGTTAAAAACAAAACTATTTTTCTAACTATTATCAGTTTAGTCTGTGTAAGCAAGTGCTGTGTGATTTTTTTTTTTTTTTTTGGAATACCCACGTGTGGTAGATGTCGGAGAGCTTGTGAGTGAGAAAACATTGCCAACACTGTGTCCACCACACAAACCCTCTGCTACCATGAGAGCATTGCCCAGACAATGAATGTAGCCAACTAAGGCTATATGCTAGCCTTCCCTGGTGCTCAATATTGAATGGTCTATATTGTGATACTATTTTTGTAACCGAGTATAATAGTGTAGCTTGGTGACCGCTCTCTCAAAGTCTGTGATTGCAATACTAGCCTCAAGTATGGAAGATGTTGAATTGATAACCACACACTTACACAACAAAATTGTCTGGCTTGCATGAAACTACACACAGTCTGTAGACAACACTCAAACACTTACTCGATTTTTGCACGGTGGATTGCCAACATGTTGTTCATGCCGTGTGTTTGATGAACAATATGTCTTCCTTTCTTTTCTCGGACCTCTCGCGACCGTGTGTGGGAAAAAAAAAAAAAACAAAGGAGTCGAGCCTAAAAAAATATTCCTTATACTTGATAGATGTGTGATGTTTTTACTGAGAGTCGAACTCTGTACTACTATGCTAATGTTTGCCTCAGACTCACTGCAAACTTTTGAGTATGCGCAGGTCATGCTGGGTCGAAGTGGAAGAGAAAGGGAAGCGTGTGCCGTAGTTCACCACTAGATGGCACACTGTAATAAGCGATCAACTGTGAAGCGCTTAAATGGAATTTTTTTTTCCCCTAGTGGCGTATGTTGAGCATCACAATTGGCTTTAAGTCGTAGCACTATAAAGTCGTCTTTCTTCAATCAACTCTCACTATTTAGCTCTTTAAAAAGTGTTTTTAAAAGCAGGTTTGGTATTAATGTCTCTATATCTCCAATTACATCTGACGTCACCGTTTTCGAGTTAGAAATGCTTAAGCTTAACGTGTAAGGAAAGTGCTCTATTGTAAAATTGGTGACTCGACTTCAATATTTCTCCTCGATGTTTTAATGTGTGTGATCTTGAAGCGTGATCTCGGTTCTTTGTTATGAATCGAAAATGGAGTTTAAACAGTTGGAACAGTTAAATCGGTATATTAATGAAGCAATTTGTAAAAAGCCTGGAGTCTACTATGTTACGATAACATATAAAAATGCATTCATGTGCGATTGGTGTGTCACAGGTGCAGCGTGTGATTTTTTTTTAAAAGGTTCCGTTGATGAGAGATCTGACTACATGGTGGCTCTGATGGATGTTTTCACAACACAGCGATCTGTGAAAGGGGCTGGAAAGCACCTGCCCTTTCACTTTGCACGCCAAATCCCCCAGTTACTGTAACGCCATTGGCATGTGGATGGAGGAAAAGTTGCAGCACCCTTTCAGCTTTTGAATTCTCTTGCTCCATTTTATTTTAAATTCATCATGTATATGTTTTTGTTTGTTTTGTTTTGTGTAGATCTAGCATTTATGAATTTATTTTTAGTCACTTGAGGTTAGTGTAGTGCCACCAACATGACACTCTTGCCAGCTTTCATATCTGCAGACAGTTTAGTCTCCTCTTTAACTCATCTTTTTCAGTGGGTTAGTAGACTATTTACACTTCAGAGTAATAGACCTCACCGACTCTAATGCATTCCTTTATAAACATTAATGTCATGTACAGCAGTTTTGTATTGCTTTCTACCATATTCTGTAATCGTATGGTGCACAGACAATCGCTATACACATGTCAATAAACCTGTTAAAATACAAACTGTTTTTTTTTTTTTACTTCCTGTTTGGTTTGCTGTTTCCCCATATTATAGTTTATTTTAAAGTTAACAGTTTTATAGACCTGTATAATCTTTGCAATACAGGTGATATCATTGAGCATTGTTTTATTCAGAAGAACATGTATATCTAAGCTGGGTATTGATGGAATTTATCTTGTTTTTCGTTTTCACTGCGAATTTCTCTTTTATATGCCTCTAATTGTAGCATTTTAAGCGTCTATGATAGTTTGTTTTAACGCGGTTCTCATGGCCAAGTGTTGCTACGGCCACTAGAGGACGCTCTTGAACTGAGTCTTTCATGTGGTTGCTCCAACTTGCATCATTTCTTCCAAACAACCACCATGTCAATGAGAGTCTGGCATTCACTTCAGTCCACAAATGCGCCGTGTTAAACTGAAAACATTAACTGAGTGCCTGAAAAGATGATGTTGGTCCTCGCGCTGGGAACTGCAGCTGTCAGGAGTGCTGACTGAGAGCGGAAGTTTAGTGAGCAGAGCGAAAGTGTGGTGCCTTTTTTTCCCCTTCTCTGATGGAGAGGGGGGGAGACTCTTCCTTTCAAAGATTACGAAGCCTATTTCATGGGTATCTCGGTGCCACACAACATTTAATCTGTTTCCGAGTATGAGAGGAAGAGGAAATCCAAAAACCTGCTGAGACTCCACACATCATGTGAGCAAAGTTAATTATGGTGCATTTAAAAGGTGCTTTCAACTTTTGAAGTCAGTGAATAATGTTTATTTGTTTGAATTTGACTGAAGAAAATTGTCAACAAATGAATGATAAAGTCAATGGTCATGAATGGAATATACAGGCTCCCCTTTCACTCCACTGTGGCCTGTGAAGGATGTGTGTCGTGTTCATGATCAGCATTTGTGCACGAGGAAGCGCAGCTGACCATCCTCCGCTATCAAACGCACTGCAGGCCTGTAAGCATCAGAGGTTTCCTTTCAAATAAAACCTGATGAATCATAATTTCTATAAAATTATTTTAATTGATGCCTCTTTTGGCAGCAGATTTTGCTGAGGATGCTCTGTTTACTGTGTGCTGCCAAGATCTGCTGTGATCTTACACATACTTAAGTAATAACATCAACTACTGTACTGAATTCTGGAGGAATTCTGTTTTGAACACTGTTTTGTTTTTGCCGTCTATACTGCATGTCATTGTGTGAGTGAATTCAGATCAGGCTGCAGCAGATCACTGCACAGCATCCACATTGTTGACTGTTGTGTTTCCCAGGTTGCAGTTCAGTCCTGTTTTCCTGCTTCTTTTTGCATTAAATGCCACTCTGCTTCTTCACCTGCCCAAGCTTTAATTCACCTTCAGTTTTGTCATTGTCTTGATTCAAAATCCCTAAATACACTTGTTCATTGAGGCATGCAGTTTGGACACTGCTCATGTATCAGTGTCATAAAAGTCTTTGAAATGTGTGTAATGCTGAGCAGTGCAAAGCACATTCTTCCGTTTGACGCTTCTTACTAGGTCATGTTGTGTTTTTGATGGTGTTTCTGTCTCGCCATCCATCTGTCTGTTGGCAGTATAACTCCAAAGACCAGGCTAACTACCATATGATACATGAGGGGCTCCAGAAAAATCCTAGCAAAATGGTCTGGCACTCTGTATGATACTGCCTACTCTGCATCAGAGCAACATCATGGAGCGTGTTGTGTGTGAGGGTTTGAGTCGGGGGATCCTGCATGGATGATGGAGGCTGTGCCGCTGAACTCTCAGTGGACTCACTGCTTTGTAGGTTCTGCTCCAAGTCATTATTATGAAACCCACCATGGGAGTATTGAGGGAGTGTAGCAGGGTAATTTGAAGCAGGCGTGTGTGTGTGTGTGTGTGTTGCCACAGTTTTGGAAGGTAGCAGGGGGCATCAGCGGCATAACCCTATCAATCCAGCTACTAACTGCCAACACTGGGAAAGTTTAATTAAGCTGTGGCCGCAGACGATTAATTAACTTTAAGACCTTCACTTCTTTTCTCTTCCCACCTTCAGCCTTTACTGAGGCACCCACCCATAGAAAGTGTTGGTTTACAAATCCAATTAAAGGCAATATTGAGGCATCACATGCCGCTGCTCTCCTCAGTCTTAAGATATTTCTTTTGTGCTTCCACTAGCGATGAATGCCAGAACTCGTGCACTCAGGGTTAAGAGTTCTAATAAACTCGATTATATTAGGGTGTATTATTCTGTGTTATCCTGTTAGGGAGGTGATGTTGTGGCAGCAGGCTGGTAATCCAGTCTGCCTTGTGTGCCAACAAGTAGACTCCCGCTCTGCCATCGCTGAAGAACCTGGACGTGAATTTGAAAGACGAGGAAATCTCTCCGACAGGCCCCGTATCACTGGGCTGTCATGGTGTCCAGTTTACAAAATGTGGCAACACGTGAAGAGTGCTGACAGCGTCACTTCACTCCCACCGAGCCTTTCAACCACAGAATAATCCTGTCTCTTTTATATGCCGCGTGTCATCCCTGCAATGTGCCCATAACTTCATATACGCAGCCAGGCTGACACTCAACGTCACAATGCTGGAGTCAGATTAAGTTGGTTTAGTTGGACGCTCCTTTGCTGTCACGATGTTGTCCACAGAGACATTTTAAAGTGCTGAAGACAGCCACTATTGCAGTCGTGATTGAGGCGCTCGGATTATTCCTGAAAAATTGCCATATTATGCCGGTTTTGAAAGGTGAAATTACTGAAACTATGAGTGCTGGGTTTCAAATAAGAACAATAGTTTTCCACACACTGAAATCCAAGCTGTCAAAGTCAGTATGCTATGAGTGCTGTATTGACTGTGTTAAGTACATTTTTGTGTATTCTTGTGTATTTTATAAACCAACCCTCAATAAGTCAAAGCAAATTTTTACCTTTTTTTAAGGAGTTTTGTTCCCTTTAAAATAGCATTATCTTTTATGAGTAATGCTTATTTAAACCGTATTTTTCACCCCTCCAAATAAATAAAATAGTAAAATAGATATAATAAAAAGATATTGAAGAAAATACCTTCTATTAAAGTACATTTGTCATATTTACATCCAGAGTTATGTTACCAAGGTATGTACCACTTAAAAATAGCTTCGGATATTTTGAATGTTGTGTTGTCATAACACTTTCCCCAAAATGTAAGTTACATGTAAGATTCATTTTCATTTTTCAGATTATGAACTAGCAAACTAAACTTGAACATTTTCAGATGATGGTACAATAGTACAGGTTGCGTAGACAAACATGCTTCTATTTTAGCTTGGCTGCTAGCTAAAATAGAAGCAAGGATGGATGTTCACTTCAGCTTCGGGGCCACCATTGTATGTTCTACTTGTGCTTGCACTGTTTTACTCTGGGCACTCTGGTTTCCTCCCACAGCCCAAAGAATTATTTATTTATTTACTTACTTTAAATAGCTGTTTGGATTTTATCACGTCTCTTTTGCATGATTTTATTGTAGTTTGGAGTTTCCAGACAAATCCTTAGCTTCTTTGCCTGAACTTGCTTCATAAAAACATTTATTTTTCACATTTTGGAACACATTTATTTTGTTGTGCATTGAGTTTTTCGCCAACTTTTAAACCACCAAGTAAACTTTGACAGTCCATGAGTATCAATAAAGTTTTTAAGTGAGACGCCAGGTTAGCCGTTAGCTCTGTTAGCTCTGCGGTGTCGCGGCTCCGACAAGGATCCCTCCCTCCATGGTTCTGTGTTGAAGGTGTGAGGTCAAGTTAGAGGTGCATGAGGTTTAAACACAGCAGGAAGTTGCAAATGTGAGCGGCTTCTTCTCTGTGAGTGTGTGGGAAGAGGAGAGCCGCGCACCACAGCAGCGCTGCTTTGACTGACGGACAGATCAGCGCATCAACACACTGCAGCTCTACAGTAGAGTGGATAGAAAGAATGTCAGCCAATCCATGTGATCTCCTCACATGGGTTGCTCCTCAACACCTTCTCATTGTCATGATTTCATGGCATCATATTGCCCACCTCTATCTCCGGACACATCTGACAGTCTCACACAACACACTAGCGGTTGAAAAAAACGCTGATTTAGAGCATAAAGAAACACTTCTGAGGTCATGTTTGATACTGTAAAAATACTTTGAGTATTTAGTTGTGATGCTTTGATGAGGTTTCATGAAACAGTGTCCTGATTTTCAGAGGCCACCAGATGGCACTCTCTACTGTAAAATGTTTAGACTGGACGTCAACCCAGCACTACCGTGTCTTGATACCTCACCTACCCATCATTACTATTTAGTACACTGAAAGGGTTTTCTTAGTCGAGTAAGCTATAGTGTTTGAAGCTTATTTAAATTAGAGGAAAATATCACTTATTTCCCACTGGTTTACGTGTCATCTACAGCATAGGCTCTGCAAGCTGCAGTGAATGTAGGCCAAACATTTCGACTGCACAGATCCTTCCATTCTGCAGTGTGACCAATATCAGCCCAGAGGAAACATCGGCATAATTCCCTGTAAATGACGACTAATGAAGATGGTATTTCCTCTTGAGTGCGCGAGGGGGCTGGGCTGCCGCCGGCGCTCTTATTCTTCTTCTCTGTGCTTTCATAACTCCCCGTGCTCAGCGGCGCCGCGGTCAAAGATGAGGGCTCCTCTCCTCGCCTGATCACACACTCAATTAGCATCTCATAGAAGGTGAGAGTCACTTTGGAAGAGTTTCTCATTACACCTTATCGCCGGGGCAGAGAGAGGGCAACATGAAGCAAATGAAAAGAGCAAAAAGAGGCGACGGGGAGAGAGGGAACCAGGGAGACATCAAAGGCTTCACCCTCCATTTAAATGGAGTGATCTTGTGTGAAAGATCCCCACTACATAAAGATTAACCCCATCTTCGTTCCCACCCACACACACCCGGCTAATATCAAACACACCGCTGCTGTATGTGTCAAGGGTTAATAACAGTGAGGATGAGTGTGTGAGCGGGAAGTGAAGATCATGCGGCAGCTTCATCTGAAAGTGACTGACTGTCATGTTACAAACCCCAGCAGCAGCAGCAGCTCTGAGACCTGCCAGCACTCAGCAAACACACACACACACACACACACACACACACGTGAGTCTTGTCTCCCTGTTTCATCATATCCTTTAGTTTTACGCAACATTTGGTTATTTTAATGGCAGTTACCAAATATGCTGGAGGGGGTGTGTTTTGAGTTTCTGGTGTGTATCTCCTACTGTTTATACATTTATTTTGGAGATATTTTCTTTGTGCGAGTCTGCTGAGCACCTTCAACTTCACTGTGCTCTAGGCTGTCATGTCGACCACCACGAGTCAAATGTATATAATATATGTTATTTCAGTTTGTTTTGTTGAGCAGGCTTCCCCAATCCACCTCTCACATCTAGTGTGATTCCATAGCGTAGTTGTGTTTCGGTACATGCTCAGGTGTTGAAATATGTGAGCAACCAACTGCATAAGTGAAAGTATGTGTCCAATGTGCCCCCCAAATTGTCTTTTCATGTGTCATTTTGTGTATGCAAAATGTTTTGTCGGCACATTTCTTTACGCTTATGCACTCCAATTAGTCGGACTGTGTGTGTGTGTGTGTGTGTATGTGTGTGTGTGCGCTCTATCCCACCCAGTGGATTAGTGACGTTGGTGCAGCTCTCCTCTCCCTGTGATAAGGCTGCACGCTGCTGCCTTCCGCTTCTTGCGCTCAATTTCAGATAGTGCTAATGGAATCTGTCCCGCACGATTGTAATGCGAGCAAGACTCATTTTCCATGGAGCTTGGAGCTGTCAGCTTGGCAGGGCTGTGTGAGTGTGAGTGTGTGTGGTACTGTGTGTGTGTGTGAGGGGGTACAGCCATGAACTGTTTGATAGGAGGAAGAGGAGCGTGAGGATGGGAGAAGGAGGGTGGGAGTGACTTTCTCCAGCTTGTCAGTGAGCAGATGCTTTTCTCAAGCTGCCTTCACACACACGTTGAGAAACTGTATCTTGATCTTGGCTTCAGTTTCACTGCTGCTACATACATGATGTCACTTAAAATGACAACCATATTTTGCCACATCGACAGCTGGCTGGCTGTACAGGTTGGAACAGCCTCTGGTCTGAATCCTGGTGCGTTACCAGTGTTATCTCCCAGAATGTTTACGATGAGGAAACTCTGTTGGTCCGTATTTCTAAGACTTGTTTTTGTCCTTTGTTTAACAGCAAGAGTTGTATTTATAAATTGTTGTGTTGCAGAGTGATGTGATTGTGATAAAAAATATTATTTATCTACTCACCACTTTCCATCACTTAGCTGAGGTTTGGTTACAGAGGGTCTAAACTTCCCTCTCACCTGGGAAGAGCCTCCACCTTGAGGCGTGATACTGAGGTGTTTCCCAGACAGCTAGGAGACAAAACATCTGTTTTTTTCCCCCTGAATTTTCAGAATGTTTTATTCCATACTCCAGATCAGTGAGGGCAGTTGTGGTGCCTTATGAGTGTTGGTATATGATATGGTCTAGATACGTATAGAACTGGATGAATGAGGTCTGAATGGTTTTCAAAACCTCTTGCTCTGCTGCCAACTACTGCAAACCATAGTGATAGAATCTTAAAACCCGCTGAAGTATGCTTGAGAGCCTGCAGGGGGCAGTACTTGCATTGCTAACGCAACAGGGCGCTCTGCTCCTTGACCACCGGACTATCTTCATCAATCAGGTCTACTGAACTTCAGAGGAAGATTTAAAGTGGAAGAGGATTAAAAACCCAAAAAGTAAAGTGCGACTTAACACGTTTCATTTCGTAACAACCTTGAAATTTACGCAAACTTGCCCAAGTCTAGTTTAACGGGCCTAAAGACTGAAATGAAGTATTTCTTATCGGAAAGAATGCACCTTCCTGTGGTGAGTATTCATTTGTTAAATGTATTTTCAAGTGTCTATTTATAAAACAACACAAACTATAGCATTTTAAATAGGGAGCTGCTCAGTAGGAGCTCATTGGAATCACTTTTTGACATTTAGCCCATGTGCATTTTCACTTGCAGCCCCTGGTTTTTGAGGTTTAGTCATTGCAGTATGATTCTAAATGTGTTGTGATAACCAGGGTTTATTCCAAATGAATCAGAATTCTCCTTTTTAATTCGTTTTTCTGGGGTTTTCTTCTCACATACATGCTGTTGTTCCCCAATCCCTATTTTTAAACTTCAAATTTAACCATGATTATTTTGTTATTGTTTCCATTGTCATGTATTTCTCTTGATATTTTTTTATTCACCTTGAGATCCGCCTTTGTGAAATGAATTTGGCTGGAGCTCAGTCATCACAGCTGTGACACCACTATACTTGACTTCCTAAATCGGTGAATCACATCTGATATCGACAGGCTCCGAAAGACTCTCTGTTCTACTTGGAACCCGGAAACAAACCATTTCCAGATAAATCCGGGCCTGGGAGTGGAGTCTGGTGGGGTCAAACGCACTGCACACTCTTCATCCAAATCTCTGCTCAATTCAGAGAAGGGCAGGAAATACCAATTTGGCACAGCGACAGGGATTACAGCGGTGGTGTTGGACGCCTTTTAATCTCGGACAGATTGTTGCAGCGCTGCACTTAAACTGTCATCAGTCGTGCCGGCCTGCCTCCCACGTACCGTCCTGTTTGGGAAAAAAAAAAAAAAACTGCCGGAGCTGATTAGACTCTTTAAAATAAATAAATGACCGAAACCTAAATCTCACAGCCTGAGCTTTAGGAAGCCTGAGCCCCCATTACTGGTACACCAACCCCCTGGGGAGAGGTCAGTGTCAGCAGACGGCAGGAGGGTGCCGATGATGGACTGTGGATGGAGGCAGGTTGTAGTTGATTAAATCAGCCCTTCATTTAAATGTGACACTAATTATATTCAGATGCGCTGCTGCACAACTTGGACATAAACTGGTGCTTTTGTGAAGGTCCAACCCAAATTCTCAATCCACATGCTGCAGGATTTCACCTCCCCCTGAGCTGCCTCTTCTTTTTCACCAAAAGTAAAAGCTGAAAATTCCTTATGAAATCTCACTGCATTCCATCACAACATAAGATCAGGCCGCAGACACACAAATGTAACAACAAAAGGAGGGAAATTTAAATTCATTTCCAACTCCTCGTCTGCTCCCTCGGAGGTCTGGATTTTTTTGGGCAATTTGGCGGACACAGATTTTTCAGTATGTCTTTAAAAATGTATCATAAGTCAGTGACTGCAGATGGGTGAAGAGAAGAGAACGCACTGCTGAAATCTGTCTAGACACTTTGCGTTGTTGCAGTCGAAAAGTTTCAGATGAGACACATGGAGCGTGTGCAGAATAGAAGCTCTGAATTTGATGCATGGTTAAGACAATAAGAGATGCTGTCTATGTGAAAACAGCCAGATAGTTGAGATTAAAAGTGACAATTGGATTCCCTGATCTTCCCATGAGAGGAACATAATGATGTGTTTGGACCAATCCTGTTAAATATTTTGGTCTTTGTTTTTCATATTCAATTTCTAAATGAACTTCCTGTAAAATGTATGGGCTCCTTTCGTATGGCAAATCCTCAAAACACATTTTTATCAATTCATTTTGCCAACAAAATGATAGTGATAGGGTAATAACATCATGACCTCGAGTCATCTCTTACATTCGTGGGCTTCTGATATTTCTACAACTTGTTGCATCACTGGCACCGCTGCAGAGAAACAAACAAGAAAATATTCTCTGCATAATCACTGGAGTTCCCCCATTGGAATTAATCCCTGGAGCCGAACATCGGAGAAGTGCAGAGTTCAGCTCTTACAGGAAAAAAAAAGGCAAATGATTATCTTCCACAGTCAGAGGAAGAATCAAAGGTTGGAGGCTGTAGACTGTGATAGTGGAGAAGAAAGGCATCACGTCGAGAGGACGACACACTGATAAAAGAAGGAAGCCATCAGTGGAGGAAGAGAGAAAAGGCCCCACAAATTGGCAAAGAGAAGTCAGGGTCTTTTTGCTTTGCATTTCATTTACATGGCTGGCCGTATCGACCAATCGGATTGGGAGCGGCGCCCGTGGCTTAGGAAGACGAATAAAGACTCCAAATGCCTTCACTGCTCTCATCCCTCTCTCTCATAATACCCTGTCTGCCCCTCTTTTCTCTCCTGCCTCTCTATTCTCCCTGCACCGTCATAATACCCGCTCGCTCCCTATTCTCTGCTCGCTGGCGTGATGCTATAAGTAGACCCTGTCCAATGTGATAGTGGGATGAGGAGGTGGCAGAAAAGAGATGGTGGTGGTGGTGGTGGAGGCACTTTTACTCAAAATACAAAACAAGATTGTGTGTGTTTATGTTTGTACACATTTGTTTGTTGACTTCAAACACTGCTGGAAGTATTTCATTCGGTGGGAGGTTATTGTTTTCATCCGCTGACAGTGCCTCGCATATTTATCCAAATTAATAGCTGGTAAACAGTGCAGTCTTGTTGCGATTATTCTCATTAACCCTGCATTACTTGATAGTACAATGTCAAATTGAAGGACCCTAGAATTTGATTCTAACGCTATGATACCTGTTGATAGAAGGTGGAATTTGTGTCTAGGAACATTTTATTTTGAAAGTTAACAGGACAACCTGCGGCAGGTTGTTAAAATAAATAGAATACACTGTTGCCCAGTGCAGATGAGGAGAGATTTGAATTGAGTGCTCCACATGATTTACTGGTCTCATGAAGTGGTTCAGGTCTTTCTGTCGGTCATCAAGCATTTTTAACACTAGCTCTGTGGTGGGAGTAGCGTTGTAGTGGCTTACAGTTGCTAAGGCCAAACAGCATGCAGATTACAGACGGAACATTGGAACAAACTAGTAGTTTGTCTTGCAGTCTGTTTGGTGTTGGTTAAGCCCTCGTCATTGGCCTTGGTCTTGGTTTGCTCATTGATCTTGGTCTCAGTCTCCTCATTTGTCTTGTTCTTGGTTTCCTCTTGGTCTTGATCTCGGTCTCGCCCTGTTCTTTGTTCTTGATCTTGGTCCTGGTGTCACAATCCTCATTGGTCTTGGTCCTGGTGTCACCCTCCTCATTGGTCTTGGTCTCGCCCTCCTCATTGGTCTTGGTCTTGATCTTGGTCTCGCCCTGCTCATTGTTCTTGATCTTGGTCCTGGTGTCACAATCCTCATTGGTTTTGGTCCTGGTCTTGGTCTCGGCCTCCTCATTGTTCTTGGTCTTGGTCCTGGTGCCACCCTCCTCATTGCTCTTGGTCTTGGTCTCGCCCTGTTCATTGGTCTTGATCTTGGTCCTGGTGTCACAATCCTCATTGGTCTTGGTCCTGGCCTCCTCATTGATCTTGGTCTTGGTCCTGGTGCCATCATCCTCATTGCTCTTGGTCTTGGTCTTGGTCTCGCCCTGTTTATTGGTCTTGATCTTGGTCCTGGTGTCACAATCCCCATTGGTCTTGGTCCTGGTCTTGGTCTCGCCCTCCTCATTGCTCTTGGTCTTGGTCTCGCCCTGTTCATTGGTCTTGATCTTGGTCCTGGTGTCACAATCCTCATTGGTCTTGGTCCTGGCCTCCTCATTGATCTTGGTCTTGGTCCTGGTGCCATCCTCCTCATTGCTCTTGGTCTTGGTCTTGGTCTCGCCCTGTTTATTGGTCTTGATCTTGGTCCTGGTGTCACAATCCCCATTGGTCTTGGTCCTGGTCTTGGTCTCGCCCTCCTCATTGTTCTTGGTTTTGGTCCCGGTGCCACCCTCCTCATTGCTCTTGGTCTTGGTCTCGCCCTGTTCATTGGTCTTGATCTTGGTCCTGGTGTCACAATCCTCATTGGTCTTGGTCCTGGTCTTGGTCTCGCCCTCCTCATTGTTCTTGGTCTTGGTCCTGGTGCCACCCTCCTCATTGGTCTTGGTCTTGGTCCTGGTGTCGCCCTCCTCATTGGTCTTGGTCTTGGTCTTGCCCTCCTCACTGGTCCTGGTCTTGGTATCCGTATCGGTCATGGTCTCAGTCTTGGAAGGACTCCAGGTCACAGCCCCACCCATCGTCCCAAAAGCAAGGTTCCTTATTAATCCGGTTCACTCTACATTTCATTTATATCAGGACAAACCTCTTAAATGGGACCCACTACTACTATGACTCAGCTATTGCCTCTTCTCTGCTTGGAGACATCCTCGCTGTTGTCACCATTGTGTTCTGACTTTATAAAAACACCATACAGTTGAATCCCTAAATAAAACAAGGTTCAAATGAGCGTGGAGATCAAATGTGCTGGTACATTGAGTTTGACATCAGCAGATACTGTATGATCTTGAGCCTGTCCTGTAGTCACCCAAATCCTGTTTATCCTTTACTCTGTGTGGATTGGTTCATCATTTGGGAGACAAAGGTTCTGGTTTTCTATTCATGCAGTATTTCATCTGACAAACCTTTCTAGCTTTGACCTTCGTCATCAAGTTGTCATCATCGCTGCCGCTTCAGTTCAGTCTAATCTGTGGCAGCACTTCACTTGTTACTGTCATTCAATAATCACCCTCATTATCCTTTACCCTGCCCCACACACACACACACACACACACACACTTTACCCCTCATTGCCGTTAATCAGCAATAACAATACCTTATTTGTCAGGGAGGAATGTTTACAATAGGATGGCGCCCCCCCTGGGCGGGAGCCCCTCCCCCATCACCGCAGTGTGTCAGTGTGCCACCAGTTACTGAGCGCAATCTGAATGAGGTCACAACGGGATGGGGTCATTAGCAAAACAAACCCACCAACCCCATGGGGCTGGAGGAGGCGAGGAATAGGGGGAAGAAGATCGCTTGAGTTTGGGTGGAAATCTGGACGGATTTGGGCACTTTTCAGGTGTTTTGTTTCAGGCGTGGTTAAAAAAAAACGCTCATGGAAACCTGTTGTGATCATTTAAATGCTTATAACTCACTAATACTGTAGCCGAATTAAAGTCTCATTTAAAGGTGAAACTGATGATGTGCATCGAAAACTAAATAACCAATAATGTAAAACAACTCATGTAACACAGGTTATAGTAAAGAAGTTATGAAATAGACAGGTTGTCAGTGAAAATCTGTAGAAGTCTCATAAGTTTTTGGTAATAATAAATAATAATAACTACATTTTTTTGTCTCCACTTCCACCCCGCCCCCCTTTTTGGAATTAAGGTTTATGATGAAATATTTTGGGGTTTATTTTCACTTATTTTGCTTCTGTCTGTTTGAACATCTTCATCCCCACTGCCGTTAGATTGCTCAACTCGACAGTGTAGTTAACACGGTCTAGTTACCAGTCCACCATCATCATATACACACCCTCTCTGGTATTGTGTATGTACACAATACCCCACCTCATATTGCACCACAATATTGCACATTTGTATATTGGTAAATATGTTGTGATGACGACCGGCTTGCACTTTTCTTTTTTAGTTATTTCTAACGTAAGAGCTCCTGTAACTGTGAATTTCTCCTTTGTGAGATCCATAAAAGTCTATCTTATCTTTTGTATTTTAAAGAATCATGATGGTAAAATGTGCCATTAATGCATCATATTGTGAAGCTATAGACACATCTTGATTTTCATTTGGTCGACTCAACAAAATCTTAAGTTTGCGATTATTTCTTTCAGATTCACGACAGGTGCTTTTTGTTTTGTCTGTCAGTCAGCATTGTTTTTGTCAATGGAACCCTAGTTGGTTTGGCATGAGTTCCCCGCTCGTTTTTGACGTCACAGTGTTTGTGTACCGTAAAACTAGGCCAGATCTCTTTGGGTCACAAGGAAGCTGGTGAAGCAAAACAGCCTGTGCCATCCCACCAGCCATGAATCAGAATCCTGTCGCTGTAAAAACAAAAATATAGAATCATATTTCCATTTCACTGGAGTAGCAAATGAGGATCGGTCTGAGTAAAAGCACCTGAAGGCATCAAAAGCTGTCAACTGTTTCCTGAACTAATTTGTAATACTGACCGTGCTATTAGTGCCGAGGTTGTCCGGTACGTGTGTCTGCTTTGTTGGCCAAGGGTATATTTGTGTTTGTGTATCTCCATTGTGACGCGTGTAATCCGCATGCTCTCTAATCCCAGAGCAGGTGGCCAGGCGTGTGGCCGCTGTGGGGGTGCAGCGAGGGCACACTCCTGCTCCCCTCAACACGCGCATGTGATCGATTTACAGACACGTATCAAGGTTTGACCTGCATCTACAGCGAGGGTAGGGACACGCTCGCACCTGCGCTGGGCAGCGTTGACATTGGCCTTATAGATGCGTCGCAGAGCTCCACACGTGCCAGGCTTCCCAGTCCCCCCCCCCCTTAAAACTCACTGCGTGAATACACAACAGACACGCTCGCTTCCAGGACATCGCTGCTGCCCTAAACAGGTGGGCCTGGTGGAGGCGGGGCCGAGGGGGAGGCATCTGTCAACACACTCCGCATCCTTCCTCATCTACTGTACGTCTCCATCTGCACACAATCACAAAATTACCATTTCAACCAATCAACATGAGTTGGTGGAAATTTCCCCCCTGAATTCACTGCAATTCACGCAGTTCTCATCACTGTACTCAAACAGAACATGGTGGCCTCTTGACCTTTCACCCCTGTGTTGAGTTAGGCCTCGGCAGTTTAGATCCACGCATGCATCACAGCACTTGGGGGACGACGCTCTTTTTATGCATCTAAGGACGATTTATTGATGTCTTATCTTCTTCTTCTTTGGGCTTCTCCCTTTAGGGGTCTCGCCCTCCTCATTGGTCTTGGTCTTGATCTTGGTCTCGCCCTGCTCATTGGTCTTGATCTTGGTCCTGGTGTCACAATCCTCATTGGTCTTGGTCCTGGACTTGGTCTCACCCTCCTCATTGTTCTTGGTCTTGGTCCTGGTGCCACCCTCCTCATTGGTCTTGGTCTTGGTCTCGCCCTGTTCATTGGTCTTGATCTTGGTCCTGGTGTCACAATCCTCATTGGTCTTGGTCCTGGTCTTGGTCTCGCCCTCCTCATTGTCCTCCTCCACCACCTCCATAAAACTCCTCTTTGGCCTTCCTCTCCACCTTCTGCCTGGCAGTTCCAACCTCAACATCTTCTTCTTCTCCGTCTATGTCTTCTCCTCCTTCTTCTTCTTGTCCTCCTCCTCCTTCTTCTCCTTCTCCTCCACCTCCTCCTTTTTCTTCTCCTCCTCCTTATTCTTTGTTCTCTTTGGGCTTCTCCCTTTAGGGGTGGCCACAGCGGATCGTCTTCCTCCATCTCACCCTGTCCTCTGCTTCCTCTTCTCTCAAACCTCATGTCCTCCTTCACCACCTCCATAAATCTCCTCTTTGGCCTTCCTCTCCACCTTCTGCCTGGCAGTTCCAACCTCAACATCTTCATCTACCAATGTACTGTCTCTCTCTCTCCTCTGTACATGTCCAAACCATCTCCATCTAGCCTCTCTGACTTTGTCTCCTAAACACCTGATGTGGTGTGTGTGATATGAGAGGATTTCTCACACTTACATTTCCAGCCCATTCTAGCACAGGCAATTTCTAAATTCCCCCCAACTCCACTTGAAGCTGTTCTGGTGAAGCAGGCCGGTCGAATGAAATGAAACCTGTTACCTGTATGACAACCAAAGTGCCTCATTGGTTCATTTTAAACTGACAGCGTGCTAGTCCAATCATAGCTACAGGAAGCTGCACACTTCACTGACACTGTGCTGCTTTATATTTGGATAAAAAGCCATCTTGGAAAAGATTCAGACACTGCGGACCCAGTGACTGAAACATGCTTGAATCCTATACTACAGAGTTGGGCATTTAACTTTCCTATGGAGCCACATTATAAACAGTAGGGCAGCCTTAGATTTTGCTACTGAACTTTTTTACAAATCAGGAAAAAAGGAAGTACACCAGGACATGACATTGTTACCCTATTGTATATTATTTCATTTTTATTTAAAGATTCATAATGTGAATCTTAAATGATGGAAAAACTGACAAAATTATGGGATATAGAGGCAAAGATGATAAAAAAATGTACTTTTTTTCTTCAATACACTTTATTTTGAAGGGCGAAATATACTTTTGAAATGGGTGATGCTCCTTGAGGAGATTCTGATTCAAAAGAAAAAAGGACATAAAATCTTAAAAGCATAATAATAGTGAGTTATAATTGTCATTTGAATTGTAAATGCAGTGTTGGTCTGACCTCATGTGGGCCATTTAAATCCAGCCCCCGGGCCACACTTTACAGCTGTGGCAAGCCTCAAACATTTTCCTAGTGAGATGAAAACTTGCAAAGAATGCACTATATTTTTCAGATATCAGACACTGATGATGAGCTTCTGAAAACTGAGGGAAGAAAGAGACACGATGATACGGGCAGCCACGTGAGAAAAAGGTTGAAGGTGCGATTCTGTCATTTCACCCACCTCCTGACCTGGAAACCCCACCCTTCACTCCTAACATCTGTTTACGTCAAATGCTTTTAGCAGCACGTCAAGCTTATGGATGTAAATTTGACCATTAAATTCATGTAATCTCTTATTACGGCATCTCCATGTTTGCTCTCATAAGGAGATTTGTGTATTTTTCTCCTCCTGCTAATGGTCCGTTCTCATCAGAGTGCTTTGTTGGCGGGACATCCACTGCTGATATAATCCACGGTTGCACTGCTGCGGACGCTAAATACACGCTTTGAAAATAAAGAAAAAGAAACATTATCTAGGAATTATTTTTTTGTAAAGACTAATTCTCTAATGGCCATTAAGTTTTTTTTTTTGCATATGTTTTTTTAAAGCTGTAATCAGCTTTTGCTTTGTGTCTGGGTGTGTGAGAGCATATGTGTGTCTGGTCCACTTAGAAGATATTTAGTTAAAAATGTTGCACATTTTTAAAGAGGTTTGGGAGCTTTCATAACAAGCTCATGTCTTAGAAACCAGTTAATTCTGTTTAAAAGGAAGCAGGGATGAGATTAATGTACAGATTAGCGTGTAGATCTGACTCCCGTCAATGCATGCACTGACTGCAGCGATTCATAAAGACCATTCAAGAATTCATCAGATATTATAAAAATAATATAACCAGAGGTCAGGTTGAAATGGAATCAAGATTTGTTTATATAGATTTTTTTCATTCAAGTTCTGTGAATATTAATGCACTCAAACTAGAAGTGGGAAAATACTGAGCATAAAAAGAATATGGTTTTTGCTCTAAAAAATGTATTTTGCTTTAAAAACAAAATATTTCTGAGTTAAAGTCCATTGATCCTCATGAGAAATTCACATTTTCACCAGCCTTTCAGGCATTCAGTCACAGGAAATAACAAAGTACGGAATAAATGATAGAAATTTTGAAATAAAAGCAACATAAAATAACATTATGACACCCTGAGCTGATGTGAAATAAAGTGTCCTTACACGCATGTGATAATGTATTTTAAGGCCATAATTTTGATGTTTTAATCCTCAAATGGTAATATTCCTTCAGATTAACGGTCACCGCTACACTTACGCTTAACATGCTCCAGCTTTAGTGACTGTTAATTTGACCCCCAATAGCATTTGTGGCATCCCATTAAAACTCGCCCGCCAACGTACTGTGAGCAGCATCGGATAGAATTGAGCTTAATCTCATCTCATTGTGTAATCCATGTGAAGAAATCGCAGGCAACATCAGAGTGGCCGAGAGGGTCAGCGAGTGTCTACTCGTGTCCATTTACCATATTCCTCAACGGCCAGTCTGACCGGAGCACACAAACACTATTGTTTATTTAAATGAGATTCCTTGACTGTTGTTGTCTCAGATGAATTATTTATGTGTGGCTGTGCTGATATGTGATAGACACTCACAGGGAATGTAGGCCACATACTTATGCATAACAATAGTCTACAGTTAGATTCTCATCCTCAAATTGGCCGTTTACCTCCTCCGTTCTCATTTCCATGAAAGGAAATTATTCCAGTTCATCATATTAAATAGCAGATGCATATGTCGCAAGAATCGCCAGCGACAGTTGCTCCAATACTTTCACTAAGTCGTCATATGCCAGTCGCTGCTGCTTTAACCTACTTACGTTCAGGTTGATCTGGTGACATCATTTACACTTTTGTTTTCTGATGACCGTCAACCTCCTTTTTTTTTTACCTCCTTCTCTGCCCATTATTAAGTTGTTCGCTTTATTAAGTCATTTATTAATAATGTCTCTTATCCACTTGATATCGTTTAAATATGTATGTGATTCCATTCATATATATATATGACAAAAAAGGTCAAGCCACCTCAGTTACCTTCAATACACAGTGGTTCTACTCTGAGCCTCTGCCCGTTGACTGAGCTTCTCATCTTCAGTCTAGAAAGTCGAGTCAACCAACAGAGATAGTGATCCATTCAGTCGCTGGAACAGTTAGAAATCTCTTTGAAGTTTTGAAGTCGCACATGTACAGAACACCTTTCTTCGGAGATCCGAAGTGAAGTCAAAACTGTATTTAGGCCTCCTCATCTGCCTTGGCTTCAGTACTTACGTCCATAAAGTCACAATCAAAACCGGTTACACTCCAGTCTTTGTCCAAAAAATAATAATCTTACTTGTATTTGAGCAGTTCCCGTTATTTAAATAAAGTCTAGGATTTATACATTGTTTTTGTTTCTGAAGATCAAAAAACAAATCTCTCTCTCTCTCTCTCTATATATATATATATATATATATATATATATATATATATATATATATATATATATATATATATATATATATATATATATATATATATATATATATATATCACGTTACTTTTCTGCGAACAAACCACACCTTTATTTATTTTCTCCACTGTTCGCGTTGGTTTCTCAGGTTTGATTTAATGTTAGTTATTGCAGCTACGTTCCGACTTTATGTACTTTATTAATTCCTCCATTATTCTCCGGCCGCCGGGCCTCCACCGAAGTGACGCCGCTCTCGGGGGCTCTGCCTCGGGCTGCGCCGCTCGCACTGTGCGGTCTCATGCGTCAATCAGACGCTTCCGAGGATCCCGTTTTTTTAGGAGGAAACTTCCTCAAACTCGATGAGAGGATTAATGCGAGAGCGTCTGTCTCTCCCATATGTCTGTGCACTGACGATGGGGCTTTAATTAAAACCTGAATGGATCCTCGGGGCCCCGGGGGCCACTGCGCCACACTCACACACACTGACTTTTCCAACTAATGTGATTAAAGACGTGTTTATCGCCAAAGTGAACAAATTGTTGCCATTGATATTAAAACTCGTTGAAAAGACGGTCTTTTCCAATCCGAATTTACACGTTTCCCGTTTTAATATCGGGATGAATATTCATTGACATGTGCGTCACGGACGTCGGCAGAAGCTTCAATGCAAAAGTTGCTGTGTTGGATTATATCAGACCCACCGATTGATTTATTAGATACTGTTTGTGTCACGTTACATTAATCGGTGAACTCAACTATTTCGTTGAATCGTTGGATTGTGACGTCAGATCGCGGATAACGACGAATATTTATTCAAAGTAAAATCTTGTTCCGTTGAAAATTGCAGCGTTTTAAGTCTTCGCTATTAATCTCATTCACATTTCTTGCTTAAACCAGAGAGCAACCGTCAATAAAAGTGTGGGATTATCCTTTTCATGAGCCTGGATTAACATAACTCGCCCAAAATTCCTTCCAGTCGAAGTGGTTGCCAAGTGAATACAAATCCTACCATTCGTTTAGCATGGACGTTTTCGTTCTTTTCGCGAATGCGCGGGGTGGAATGACGTGAAACATTTATATGAACGGACGTGTAAAATATGCCGTGATGATTATTTATGTAAAACATCTAACAATTCAACATCGAATTATTTTAAAACCATAAACTAGTGTAAATTAATTGTTTTTGACTCGTGAACATAATTTTGTTCATTGAACATTAATTTAACTATTTTTTTATTATCCTTGTCGTTACTCACTTTATGGTCAGAAACTATTAAATGTCGTTGATTATTACCACCTTTTATAAATAGTAACAATAGCAATATTGTAGAGACATAGTGCAGTTTATTCTATAACCATATCACAAATGTATTAATATGTTTGTGTAATATCTTCCATATTCCGTTTTGGGCTTGTGTTGCGGGAAACCAGGAAAAAAATCAAAATCATGTCTCGTTGAAGCAAAAAAAAAATTTAATACAGTAAATACAAATAATCACAATTATTGCTTTTTCTAACGGGGTAAAGGGGCCTTCAATAAAACACAGGTGAACACGTGATTGTCTCTTAAAACTAACCTTTAAACATATTTGTCATAAATTAAGTAGTAGTGCATCCAGGATCATGTCAGAGGTCACACACATTCGTGGATCAAAGCCAACAGAGAAGTAAAAAAAGAGGAGAAAACTCCTCCTTGAAAGTCTTTTGATCCCTTTTGGTCGATTTGTTCCGTGTCCTTGATCAAAGTTGGGGAGAATGTTCAATAAGTTAACCCAACCAAAGGACGAAAAAAAAACCTTTCATGTGTCCTTAAAAATGTCACAACACTTGGAACTTCCACGCTGACTGGTCTTTGTAATCCAAACAATCCGCGTTGAAATTGAGCTTCCATGATGCACTCTGCTCCTTATAGTCCAGACAGTCCGGAGCTCCGGTGAAGCCGAGGCCCGCTGCGCCGTACGCCGACGAGGAGAGCGAGGAGGCCGGACTCAGGTGGCTGCTCACGCCGTTGCCGCCCATGGAACCCATGGTGGAACCCGCAGCCGAGAGCTGGTGGTGCATTGGGGACAAGTAGGAACCGCAATCCATCCCGGTGAAGTAAGAGGAGGACCCAGAGTAGCCCTGGTTGTACCCGGAAGCTTGCGTGTAGGTCATGGGGTAGGATCGCTGCATGCACGAGGATGAGGAGGTGGACATGGGGTCTGCGAGGGGGGAGATGGAGGCCGGACTCCAGATGGACACCGGCGCTGCGGTGCTGCTCACTGCCGGGAGGGTGGTGCTGGAGGGCGGTGTGAACTGGCCGCTCGCTCCGCTGTCCGAGCTCGCGTCTCGGATCGGGGAGCACTTCTTCTTCACGGGTCGGTTCACTGGTTTACTCTGGGTACCCGTCTGCGTCTGCTGGGCCTGCTGCCGGTGTTTGGCTCGCCGGTTTTTGAACCACACCTGGTGGGAAAGGGGATTGAGTTTGGAATTCAATTAAGAAATAATGTCATTGAAAGTTAAATTTTCACATAATATTATCAGGAACATTTCCCGTCGTTCCATCTTTATTTATTTTACATTAAGATGCGTATAATTTAATTGTCATGACTGAGATAAATTAAAGTTCAAGATACTTTTGGACAACAAGACACATAGATGTCATATTCTTATTTAACACAGACATTATTCTCTTATTCATTTATTTTTGCCTTGTTCTTTTCGTTCCATGTGACGCCAGGATATTGTACAGACTTAATTTATAATGATAAAGGTCGACTATATTTTATTTTTTAGATGTACGTTTTAAGAAAAACATTCGACAAACAATTTAGCAATATTTTGGCACTTGGAATTCTATTTTTATCATTTATATTTGTACAAGAAATTGTCAGTAATTACGGTAGAAATTGTTTTATGGTTTTATTTAACTTTCAAAAACGAAGTCAGGTAGCGACGCAAAACAATAACTGGCGCCTTTTACATCAATGGAACTTTGTTACGCAAATGTTATTTTAAAATAAGCATTAAATGAGTGTATCGGTGAAGTGGTTTATAATTTTGTGATTCATGTCAGCTCCGTTTGAACCGCGTAATTCGCCGGTAAGTTGCGGGCGCTCACCTGGACTCTGGACTCGGGCAGGTTGATCTTCAGAGCCACCTCCTCCCTCATGAAGATGTCCGGGTAGCGGGTCTTGGCGAACAGGTTCTCCAGAACATCGAGCTGAGCCCGGGTGAAGGTGGTTCTCTCCCTGCGCTGTTTCCGTGGCGTCGCTGGAAGAAACGAGAAGAGAAACTTCACATCTCTCATCCACATTTTAAACAAACGCAACGCAAGCGCCGGGCTATCCGTCCCTACCTTGGTACCCCACGGAGGGGTGCAGCAGGTCCACTCCGGACGTGGACAGACTCAGTCCGTTGACAGTGTAGGGGGGCTGCTTCAGATAGGACATCATATTTGCGCCCTTAAATCCTCTGGTCAGATCCGATGAGCTCCGGTGCTGTCGCGGGTAGGTCCGTGGACTGAGTGAAGTGAGCGTGGCGGGGTCTCGCAGGGGCTCTTAAAGCTGAGTGGAGACCCCCACTGAGGATGCTCTGTCTGGCTGACAGGCGTTTACCCCCCCCCCCCCCCTCTCCCTCCTCCCCCTCCCCCTGAAACACGCTCACCCACACTAACTGCTGCCCAATCGTCCCGCCCAACACCAACCCCTCGCACCCCCCCCCCTCCCCTTCACCACCACCAAAACACACTCCTCTCTCCTACGACCAGCAAAAACAAAACATTGTCGTTAAAATGCGCTCACTCGTATTGGGGGGCCCTCGATTAGCATATACCCACAGGTTAGCCCAAGCTAAATAGACAGCTGATTGGGGGGCCATTTGCAGAGACAAAGCCCACTGTGGAGCGATAAGTAATGCTGATAACAAAAGACTTTAGGGGGAGTTGGTGGACAATAGTGCAAACTGAGCGCCCATTCACATACAAGCGAGCGTCTTATTTCGATATTTGGAGCCTTTTGTAGCAAACCTCTTGTAGATTCAAATGTGGCCAAATTATAATCTGAAGGAAAACTTGCAGAAGCTGCGGGGCTAATTCGGACATTATTGACTCTGCCCAGTGCGATACCCCCCTGGTAACCCCCCCCCCTCCCTCCTCGAGCGCTCACCTAATGAATTGCTCTCGGTAATTAGATTTGGAAGGTGAGACTATCTTTAAGTGTTGATTAGACGGCAGCACTTAATCTGAATCTAAACAAACAAGGAGATGGACACTTTATTAGCAGAATTTGGGGCAAAAAGTTGAGAGTGAAACTCCTGGGTCTTTTCAGTTTTTTGACTATATATATATATATATATATATATATATATATATATATATATATATATGTATATAAGTTGAATATGAGTGTGTAGTACAGCAGCAAAATGACGCTTAATTTTGCGACAAAACGCCTTTTTTTTAACTTACAAGCAATAAATATTATTCAGTCATTTAATAAAAGTTTATCATATTTGAGGGCTCCTAGGTTCCTGTCGCCAAGTGCATTACAAATACATAGGTAAACAAATACAAACAAAATGTCACAGCAGACTAAAGATGAGTATTTCAGTTGTTTGTATTATCGTGTAAACAATAACCAGAGTGTCATGTAACTCATTTTGAAACACGTGAAGTAACATAATGAATCGCTTAGACTTAGACTTTCTTTATTGTCATTGCACAAAGACATATCACTATATTATCGCAACGAAATTTCGGTCTGAGGCCTCCGGTTTCCAAAAACAAAACTATATGTCCAAAATAAATAAATACTAGTCAAGAAGATGTACAAATAAACAGTATTGCAGCTAAACTTTTAACACAACGAAAAATGAAAGAGAATAAGACGCTCTGTGTAAATGAGTAAATGAGCGATGTATTTGCCGGTCTGCTTGTAATTGTATTGATAGTACATTTAAAATGGCGTTTTAAAAGAGTCATCTTTGAATGGGACATGTTTTAGGTACACAACATTGATCTATAAAGATGAAGAAATCTGCCGCCAAGAAGATCGCTGCATGGCGACGTCACGTTATGGAAAATTGTGACTATTTTTCGTTTCCAGTTCATATATATATATATATATATATATATATATATATATATATATATATATATATATATATATATATATATATATATATATATATATACGGATTGACATCGTTTTACCTTAACGACTACGAGTTTACGTTGTTATGACGTCATACACGGCAACACGATCCCAATAAGCAAACGAAGGAAAAACAAATGACCGACGGTATTATTGGATGTTTACTCCCCCTAATTGGGCAAACGTCGGTGACACCTACCTGTAGAATTAAATTCCCAGGACCCCCAGGGCGCCCCTCGTTTTCCATCCAGCCAATAACGGTCCACTCCTCAGCCCAATCTGTCAACCCCGGCAGCAGCTCCCCTCCGCCCCACCCCCGCACCCCAGCTCCACCGGTTGCTCCACATCCGTTCAATAATAACTGGCCGGCCACGTTCATTAATTATTTTTTTTTGGGGGGGAGATTTTTCTTTCTGTCTGTAAGAAATTAACGAGATAATCCGAGTGGCACGCGTGGGCCTGATTACAGGACGCCAGCAGACCCCCACTCATCCAGCAGACCCCCGCGATTTTCTGCGTCACGAAAATAAAACAAAGAGCTGCATTGTGTTTATCAGACCAGCTGACTGCCAGACAGACTCCCCCTCACTCACACACACTCCCCTCCACCCAACAGCTCACAAACAGCATTATGATTTTTATTATAGAAAATATAAATATATGTGACTGAGACACTGTTTCTGATGATTGTTTTATCATTATTGTCAAAGTTTGTTCAAGTGTTTTCAAGGTGAAGTTTGTGTTCTTACATACAAAGGTTCATTTGTGGCTCAAATAGTGTGAGCTGCTGGCTGATACCGGTGACCTTGTCCATATCAATCCGTCAATCGTTGCTTTGATATACAGCTGTTCCTGCCTCCTCCGCACATTGGGAATACACCTCAGAATATTAATACGTTAATATCTGATTTTCACTTGTGCTTTATCAGCTTCATGCGCCCAAAATATGTAACACATTAGTATTTTTCTGTGGCATTTTAAAGGTGTGATTCAAAGACAATCTCTGTTCCTGAATAGACAACAGGCTAGTCATAATTTAATCCAGATTACTACTTCACTTGTACCACACAGCATCTGGCGTTTACATAAGTGGATGTAACCTTTTTGTCGTTTCCCACCGTAGTATGTTGACCTCCATCTAGTGGCCCTAACTGCCCCATCATTTCATGATAGCCCAGCAGTAGACCCTTTTTTCACTGGTTTTTAGAATGAACTTGTTTATATACGCATGTAAAATATCATATGTAGCTGCATAGGCAAGGGAATCTGAAGATATAGTCATAATAATAGTTGCTGAATGAGTTTGTACAGTTGGTCCTTCTTATCCTAGATGGTGACAAAAAAACTGCAACAAGAAGAAGTAGAGTGCGCTGAGCTTCCCTCCAGGGATGAACAACGGTGATGGACTACAGTTGTGTCTTCGCTTTTTGTAGACGTTATACGAGCATGTCATTATGGAGAAGTTCCTGTGCCTCAAGGTTTGTACATCATAGCTCCGCAGACCTGTAGCGTTGACTTTGGTTGTGGCTTCTTCATAAGTTTGTCTGACAGAAAGTAGAGCAACTCAAGAGAAGGTCATCTGTTATTGTTTATTGGTTTTGGAATCTCCAAAGATGAATGCTGATTCCAGACGTCTAACTTTTTATCGCTTGATATATAGACTTTGACTTTCTTTATTGTCCCCGGTTTCCAAAAATATAAATAAAATATCTAATATATATATAATATAAATATATCGGTATGTATCAACCTTTGCATTAAACCAGTATTGCCTGATACCTTTCGTTTTCATTCACCCATTTCGAGGCAAAGCAGAAGATTTTACTGAATATATTTCTTTTTATTGCAATTTATGAGTAAGAAAATAAGGAAAAGCCACTATATTTTCATTTTAAAGGTTATTGATTTACACTATTATCTTAAGATAGATGTTGAAAGAAGTCTTTTGTTTTCACCAAGCAATTTAAGTTAAGTACAGTATGTGCTGCTATACACTATGCAGTTCCTAAAGGTTTAATTTGAAAGCATGTTGCATGTGAAAACAAAGGTACAACAGCACTATCAGTAGACAGGTCCTGTGTCCCCATTAATCGCCTGAATGCTTAGCAAGAAAAGAAAAGTTTCCTCCCAAATCCCGCCTCCTCAATTACCAGGCTCGCTTTCCACCCCAACACCCTGCATGGGACCTTGGATGAAACAGAAGAAGAGAGGCAGTAAAAGAGCTGCTTCACTATTGTTTCTGATTTCAAAATAAAAGCCTCTTTTACTGCTCACCATGTTCGTTCAGATATGAAGGTCATAGACACTTGAAATATGTTTATTATCCTCTTAATGAAATGCATCTACACAAAATGAATATTAAAATATAAACTATCATCATATGTATTTTTAAGTTTCATGCTATAACAAGTCAAAAGTACGATGAGCTAAATGCTGAAAAGTACATTTTAAAATACATGTGAAGGGTAGCCAAATAGTAGGGGCGAAATTCAATAAAAATATTAATGAATGTATCTGACAAAACAGACAGTAAAAATAATAGCAACATTGTTCTGCAGGCTCCAGTAGAAATCTTCTCACAGACTTGTGACGCTTTATTCTTCCACATCTCCCAAAAGGCGGCGAATGAAACAAACGGCGCTGGGAGTCTCCGTCCCTCAGCAATGTGCTCGGCTCAGTCACGCCGCTTTCATCTGCCGCTCTGATATATAATTCATCGGGAAATATCCAACAGCCCCGGGGAGTGTTTGGGCTAAACGCTCTGCGCTTGTTTGAGAAGGTGAAGTAGCTTGTTCATGTCTGTGACAATCTGCCCTCCTCCTGTCTGCAGGCCAGTTGAGGGAGACAGGCTTCCACCTGCAGGATCTTACTGCAGGAACCAACTGCTCCTTTTTTAAAAAATCACGGGCTTCAAGGTCGAATCAATGGCTTGGCATCTCAGCTCCATCTGTTACTGTATTTTGAGGGTTTGCCATCTGATCTTGATGGATTTATTGATAGGCATCGTGGCGCTTGCAAAGTTATTGATGATCGTACAAGCAACACAGGCGTCTGCTTTATTGAGTTATGGATTGTCAACTTTAGACAGCCGGTGTTTTTTTTTTTTTTTACGCGATATTGAGTGTATTTATACGGAGTGTTTTTTTTGTTTTTTTTGGGGGGGGGTTGCTTGCTGCAAAATGCTGATGGAGCAGTTTTTTTCTCACAATGAATCCAAACCCAAAATATCTTGTGTGACCCATTCACTGTAACCGATCTTCCCTGGACTGTTATCTAGTGATGCCCCCTCCCTCCGTGCCTGACACACACTCCCCACTTGCTCTTCGCCCTGGGGACTGTTGAATGTCTTGTCTCCGCCGATTCCTCGTTAACCTCCCTGGGGCTGTGGCCAGTGTTAGCCAAACTGAGAGGCCTCATACCCGGGCACTGGTCAGCAGGGACCATCCCCGGGAGCCCTGGACCTCCCACTGGGCGATGGGAGGGAGGCAGGCGGGACAGAGGAGGGACAAACAAAAACACAACCTGGCATCCCCACGGTAAACAGCCCACCTACTGTTGGTTAGCATCTGGAACACAGCACACAGGCTTCCATTCACATTCTGAGCGGAGCAAATACTCGCAGCACACACTCACAGAGAGAGACTCACAAACACATCAGATGTGAATTAGAATGTAACTACATGACAACGGATCCTCTCTGTTTGCTTTTCATTGTTACATATAAATTGCTATGTATATTTTGGATACATATTTTCCATGTATTTGTTGGAGGGCTGAACACAACTAAGTCCTTCCATGTTTCACTCAGCATAATTTTGGCTGTACTTTTATTTACTTCTGTCCATCCTTGTGTTGTCATTTCCCCGGAACAATAGTTCATATTTTATCCGCAAATGTGAAGAGTTCAAGCTTCAATTGGGAGACAGGGGAAAGGTGCTATAAGCTCAGGTTTAAAAACAGCAATTCTAAATGTTGTAGCTTTAACATCATGTGTCATCACCTCCTCCTCCTTCTTCCTCTTTTTCGTCAGTTTCGTCTTCTTCTTTTATTTATTCTTTATTTATTTAACCTGAAATTTGGTTAATGAAATGACTTTTAGATAAAACGTTTCCCACAAAATATTTTTATATTTTTGTAACATATAAAGTGTCATTATTTCAGAATTTCTTCCTGTTATTTTCTCAAAATATATTATATTAAAATAATGGTATCCAACGCACGTGCCAGCCAAAAACAAAGTTGTCTTTATTCCAACAAAAAAACCCAAAAAAAAACAATATTATGCACCATATGAATATTTGCATGATTCTGCGGTCAACAAATCAATATATTGTGTTTCAGTGTAAAACACTGGTTTACCGGGTCATTGATATCAACCTCTGCAGTCGCCATAGTGGCTTGAATTTCCTCTGTCGGGAAATTCACGAGGTAAAACGGCAGATAAAAGGCAGCTCTGAGACGGATGGACGACTAAACATTCTTGCTTCCGCAGGCGGGAGCAAATCACCAGGGCGCTCGAAGTTCAGAAATTGCACCGACAGAGACAGAGTGAAGCGAGGAGGACGGCGCAGAGTTAATCCACTCTGAATTGATGCAGGAATGACACTGAAAACAGTTTTTCTTTTCTTTCTCTTCTGGGTAAATTTGCTCTCCCTCTCTCTCCTCTCTCTCTCGTTGCTTCCTCCCGTGCCTCTTACTATTTTTCTGCCCTCTTATCCTTTTTAATTAGAGGGGCTATTCTGCCGCACAGAGGACCCTAATCCCCAACTGACCAACAATGCAAAAATCCTGCCTTTGAACAGCCGACCTGCACCCCATCACCCCCCGAATCTCCCCCCTTTCAATCTAGATGCTTAAACACTGCACGGCACCAGCAGCCGCTGAGGTTCCTTCTTTAACTTCTTTGACAAAACACTCGGGGCACTAGTTGCCAATCTGAAAAAAGACCCCAATATTCCAGACAGAGGTCAAACGACAGGTGATTCTGACTGCAGACGCACTTTAAATGAGCGCCAGACCCCAAAAAACTTTATGCATTTCATTGAAGTACAACCAAAAGTACTTGATGTTGCTTTAAGAACACACAAAACACTCAACGGTGCTTTTTGTTTTTTGTTATGAAGTGATGTTCACTCGACCTTAACAGCAGCCCATCATTTTCTGGGTTCATTTTCTCTCCATATTTAGTTTCTCCCAAACCTTTTTTATTGAGTGACAGCATCAAATCTGTCTCATTCTCCTTATCTGCCCAGTAGTCTTCAGGGCATGTAGTTCTAGTAGCCTTAGAAAACTGGGGTGTCCTTCTTGTTCAGTACAGAGCCAAAACATTTGATGAAAGTCTGCAAACAAAAGGATGACAAGAAAGCAAAAGACAGGCTCAAGCACACGTTCCTCCAACAGAAACGTCAGTTATTAAAAGGTGTTTTTATTTAATATAATTCAACATTTCACTATGACTGACATGAGACAGCAAAATACACTCAATATAGTGTAAATATAAATAATATTATAACAAGACCTAAAACTAGAAAATCTCTCAGAGAGTGCAAGCCTCAATGGAAAAAAGTAAATAAATAAATAAATATGTTCTGGCTCTCCCAATTTTAAAAATTCTTCTTAAAATGCCTGTATCCAGATGGTGATCACTCCCAAAATGGAATCTTTTTTTTTTTCCTCATCTCATTTCACATATTTCCTGAAATGTTTCATCGAAATCCATCCATTACTTGGGGACAGACAAACAAGAGGCATCAAAAACCACACCTCCCTGGTGGAGGTAATAAAAACAAGAGTGGGCCATACACTTCTGTCTACGTCATTTTCCTAAACAGTATTTGGCACTCACATTAATCTTTATAATCATTTTACTCCTCTGTTAATATTAAATACATGTTCAACTTCACCATTTTATTATGACTTTCAGTGTTTTAATGTTACACAAAAATAGCATTTTACATTTGCTATGCTTGTGTATTTAACTGAATTGTGTCAAATTCTGATATTAGAGGTGTAAAAAATATTCTTTTAAACAATGTTTATTTGATATTGTCTTAAAAAGAGTCACCTCTTAAAAGTTACTATTTTGAAAAAAATGATGGCAAAAAGATGGGATTTACGGTGCGGGGAGAGTGATAGTGATGTAACACAAAAAAATATATTTTTCAATTTTATGCTCTTCAAAAGTGTCACCCAGATTTAGAATGGAAGCAGCAGCATAAAATGGCCAAGGTGCTCTTACCTATAAAGCATTTCCGCTGTAAATTTCAGCCAAAAGAGCAGCTTACTTGCTCATTTGCAGCAGCCCCATAGAGACAGTTATTAGAGAGCAGTGATATGCTGCGCAGAGAATTCTCCCACTGAGCCTCATTTCCATTTGTATATGGCTCCCAGAATGGAGTCTATTAACGTTGACCTGTGTTGTCTCACTGGACTATTATCTGCTGCAAGGATCTGATGGAGATGAAGAGGCAGGGTCAGGAGAGGTTGGACTGAACGTGTCGCTGATAAGGACACCATTTCTGGACAATAGAGCAGCAAATGATGCTCTCCGTGAACATGGATTGAAGAGTGAAGATCTGCTGAAATCTGATCCAGAAGAAAGTTCGTCCAGTTTCTCTGTTGAGCAACCAAATAACGGTCATGAAGAGGGGTATTTTTTACACACTTTCCTTGTCATGTTTAATAATTTGCCTTGAGCTTATTTCCCTCCAATTTTCTTCAAGGAGATTTCCTCTCTACACTTTTTGCCAACGTGGCAGTCTGACAAATTGCCAGGCGAGCACAACAACCACCCTCGCACTTTCAACTCTGCCCCTCCCGCCTGCGACAGACAAATGGATTTTTCTTTTCCCGCGGACGAGCACCGTTCTCCTCGGTTCGTGCCGCCTCATAAACTGACAGGGAAACTCACACCAGCCAAAACCTTACAGCAGCCTAATCACAGGCCCCCAATATTTCCATAGCAGGCAATTAGCATCTGGCTTTTATGTGTGGAACGGTTGCAGCGAGTCGGGGAGAGAGGCACAGTCGAGGCGGAGAGAGAATAAAAGAGCAATTAAGATGTTGGGTGAGCAGAGGACAGAGACCGACAGTCTGCTGCCGTGTGATTTCAGGCTTGCTGGCCCAGTAATTAGCCCTTCATTGTGAGATAATGGACTTGGCCCGTCTTCCTGGTTGCAGCCCAGCCTGACTCGACCCAGTAAAGTGCAAAGGGCACAATGTGCAGTTTGGCATCGATTGTATATGTTCAGACAATGTGTACACCATGTCTAATACAGTGGGGGCTAACCTGCGGAGCACGCGTCAACGCAGCTTGGTCTTGGGCCTCACAGCCCCAGGAGTAAACCAGACAATTAATACAGATGTTATCAGTCCTCTGAATCGCTGTGCTTTCACATTAGTCCTCTAAATCGCTGTCTTTCATATCGGCCATATATATCGGCCTCCGACTGTGCTTTCACATTAGTCCTCTAAATCGCTGTCTTTCATATCGGCCATATATATCGGCCTTTACACAAGGTCAGAGTGCAAACTTTTTTAAACTGCTTGTTTACATTACTTTAAGACGAGTTCCAATGATGGAGCCAAATTCTAGAACTTTAAATAGCAAGGATACTGTAGCATTGGGTTTAGGTAATGGGCTTGAAGAACTGCCTTCACATGAAAATGTGTTCAACATATTTTGGAGACTGAAGAGTTGAGCCATGTCTCGGTGACAATGAGGATGCAACAGTTTCTTGTCTCCCGTCTGGTGTTTAGATTCAGCTTGAGGTCGTCCTTGAGGTTGCTGTCCTGGGAGCGTATATTAGCAAGCAGGGCTGATGGAAGCCGCTAGCGGGTTAGCTTGTGTCTTAGCTATAAGTCCTCTGCGACAACCGACCAGACCAGATGAACCAGCCAGATTAATGATATCCTGCCGGTCATATACTTTTCCTACACTGTTTCGCTCAACATTTGACGCTAAAAACATTGGTTGAAATGGTGAGATTGCAACTGACAGTTGCCTGCAATTGAACGGGTGATCGGAGCCTGCTGAAGCAACTAGGAGACACAGTAGGAAGCTACTGGCCCATATGAATGGGTGTTCAATGGACCACTCAATGGACTGATAACCGCCATATCGGCTGGTCTAGACCATTGGTGCCCACACTTCTCCAGCTTGCCAGCTACTTATACTATAAATAAAAATATCACAATGATGTAAAACAAAATAAAATACAAAACATATATTTATTAATAAACACGCTGAGTGAGTGTCCTTTATTGCTGTTGTCCGTCATTCTTCCACTCTTTTTCAGCAGTTTCCGAAATAGAGGCTGAAAAATACTGGCCATATCAGACAAATAAAATCAAATTAAACCGCAGCTATTTTTGTCTAATCATGAAAGGAATATCACTTTACGTTTCTTTACATAACTCCTCTGCCTCTGAAACAGGATGGTGCATGTGTGTGTATATATATATATATATATATATATATATCTCACCCCATGAAGGACACCTCTATGCATCGGTCTGCAGTCAGCCTTCACTGTTGTAAAGCAGTGTTGCTTCTGTAAACTCATAACAGCAAATAACAAAAATATCTAAAATAACAGCAAAAATATCGAACAAAAACTTTTAAATTCCTTGACCATATTCAGTTTTTGCAATGCATTCATAGGTGATTCTAGATGTTTTCAATAAGGGAAGTGGGAGTCTTAAGAATGTTGCCAAGCCGAACCAATACAAGCTTCATGGAGGTGTGGATAGTCAGCTGTCCGTCAGATTCAGCGCATAGGCCCATCTACCAACAACTTCAACTCGTCCCACACCCTGGTTGTTCTTTAAACATCTGAAAGCTTATCCAACTACATTTGGAATTCTTTATTCTTCCCTCCACCTGCCACCACGTTCTCCCCCGAAGGTGTGCACCCAGCTGTCGCTCTTGTACATGTTGTTTAGCATTGCAGGAGCATCTCAATCTCCCATGCATGAGGAGATGCATAATTCCCCTGCCATCCAAAAAAAAATAAAAAATCCTTTATATATCCAGCTGGATTATTTTATCAGCGAAGCTCTGGGAGTTGCTGGAGTCACCACACTCCTGGCCTGATGCTTCTTTCTCCCACCATCTTTTGAAACAGCGGTAATCTGCGACTCCTGAATCATAAGCTCGAGGTAAATCTATGTAATACGGGTAATTCGATGAAGCAGTATTTTCCTGAAGAGAGACGCAAAATCCTGTTGACTATTCAAGGATTGAATCATCCAACAGTAATGCCATTAGGCCAGTGCCACGGATTCCACAGAAAATGCTGTTTAATTGCCAGTAACCAGCCATTGTTTGCTGACGGGTAAACACTAGCCGAGAGGGGGCGGAGGGTGGCGGCGGGGGGGTAAGAAAGCGTGTGAAAAAGATGGCCCCTTCGTCTCCAGCCAATGGCCATTGAGAGCTTTCCTCGCACTGCGAGGAGTGTCAGAGGCACTGGCTTAACTAAAGTCTTCAAGAGTATAAACGCAGAGTTACTCTTTCCTTTTATTGCAGGATTTGCTCAACAATGCGATTTAGGGGACGTCTATTCAAGAGAGACATTTTTTCCTTGAGTGGCAAGGTTTTTAGGGATCAGACCTTGTTGATCTGGTTTATTAGCGTGGGACTCGGCAGATCAGGGATTGTTGTTCGTGGTAATCGTCAGGCAGTTGATCCACGTTGAGTTTTACATTAAAAACACACTTTGCTAATCTTTTCTGTTGTGCCCTGAAGAATGACGTCCCACACAGCTGAAACCGTCGCGTAAACTTTCTCTGGCTAATCCCGTTCTGGCTGCACTGTCCAGTGTTTTATTGTAAGACGTGAGCGGCGTTGTCGGCCTCCCGGCGGCCCCCCGCTCTCAGGCCTGTCCCGGGCGACGCAGATTGGAAGTGAGAGGTGTGGCGGCCCAGGCTCGCCTCCTTTGTGAACCGGTGCCTGGGAGACGAGCCGCGCTGCCAGACCAGACACTGATTCGGTTTGACACTGCGTTCAGGAGGCGAGAAGGATCTTTTCTCCTGCTCTTTTTTCCCCTTCATATATGAAGTAAAAGAGCGCCTTTTTTCTCCCTCATGAAAGCCCCCCCTCCCTCTGTGATCCTCACACTCCGTTTTCTGTCGCTGATCCGTCTGCTCTCATCTTGACAGACTCCAAACAGCAGTCTGGGTTTTCTCTCCGCGTCCGTCTCGCTGATGGTGCCGCTGAAGTTAATCTGCGGGATCAGCGCCGCACAAGTGCGTTTACAGTCAGACCGATTGTAATCGCGCTCACCGAGGGCAACCCGAGTCACTTCTTTGAGCTAATCCTCACACTTCTTCTTCTTAGCTGAGCAATTCAGGTTGTAGAGACTGTTGCCTGAGGCCGCGTGCTTTTAGCTGGTATTATCTTTTCATTCAGCGCGAGACAAAAACTTCAGGTAATTAAGAGGGAAACCATTTATCCTGCTCGAGGACAGATCCAAACTCAACAATGGTCACTTGCCCTACCGCGGGGCTTTGAAGAATTATTCTGGTGATCCACCACCAGTGACGCTCATCCCTCCATCCGCACACATACCCCAGTTAGGAAACGGTGACCGGGAGACCTGACTCTCTCCAGCCAGACTCCCGGTCAGTGGAGCCTTCAGGACCCCTCAAAACTACTTCAGAGGCCGCTCTCCAATTCACAGACGATACTGTCGCAGATGTTCCTCTGAAATCTGACAACTTATGAAGCAGCAGCGATTGTAGAGGCTACTGTGAATATTCAACAAAGGACATACCTTGAAACTTCATGTGTTTCTTGACAATACGCATACAAAAAAGTCTAGATAACAGTGTCCATTAATAATTATTTCTCCATTGTGATTGGTCTGAAGTAAACAGACTGTGTACTTTTAATAATTTGTGTGTTCGTCCAAGTACTTTCTACTACGCTCACGATCACATTTTTGGGCAGATTATATTGATTCATATGAACACGCAATGTTGGCTCTGTAGATTTTGCTTTTAAAACTGGTTTTAAGTCATTTTTAATTTTACATTTTTTATATTTGTATTGGCACAGCAACCTACAAACCAATATACGTTAGATTTTACTTTAAGATCTTCAGACAGACACTCATTGATGCAGGGGGATGATTTGGTTTGAAACCTAAGACACTGCACATGATTCCAAATAATTATAGTACCACACAATAACTGACTGTAAATATTTTAATTTGAATATTTATGTCACACTAAGACAGGGGTGGTCAAAACGCAGCCTTGGGCCCATGAGGTCAGAGCAGAACTGTGGAACAAATGGATGGATATTGAAAAGTAGATAAAAAATAATTATAAAAATGTATACTTAAAAAAAGGTGTTTATATATATATATATATATATATATATATATATATATATATATATATATATATATATATATATATATACATTGAAGGAAAAAAAGTATTTGAACCCTCCGATTTTGCAAGTTCTCCCACTTATAAATGACGGAAGGGTCTGAAAGTTTCATCAAAGGTGCATGTCAAAAATAATAATCTAAAAACAAATATCCTGAAATCACAGTGTATGATTTTTTTAAACAATTTATTTGTATGATCCTGCTGCAAATAAGTATTTCAACACATGAGAAAATCAATGTTAATATTTGGTACAGTTGCCTTTGTTTGCGGGGACTGAGGTCAAAGGTTCTTCTTCCTCCAAACACAAAGTGAAGAATTCAGACCAAAAAGTTCAGTTTCGGTCACATCTGTCCACATGACCTTCTCCCATGTTCCTCTGGATCATGACAAACTTAAGATGGGCCTGGTTTAAGCAGGGGAACCTTCCGTGCCATGCATGATTTTAAACCATGACGTCTTAGTGTGTTACCAACAGTAACCTTGGAAACGGTGGTCCCAGCTCTTCTCACCTCAGTGACCAACTCCTGCCATGTAGTTCTTCTCCTCACCTTTCTCAGGACCATTGAGACACCACTAGGTGAGATCTTGCCTTGCCTCTCTAGACCGACAGTTCCCTTTGGTCTTGGCCATGTCAGCAGTTGGAGACTCACTGACTGTATGGAGTGGACAGGTGTTTTTATGCAGCTGACCACCTCAGTCATACTAAGACATTTCCTATTTTTGCCTTGTTTATTGTTATTGAAATAACACATTTTAAGTTAAGGCCCTTTTGCTAAAATGTAATTCACCTCCCCTGTTGTAAGAAGGTATTTAAAAAAAAACAAATAATACATAGTATAACTTACAATAGTAGTATTTTGTTATGACAACCCGAGCCTCTATCATTTCTCATGGATGCTACTGTATTTTTCTCTCCCTGCAATTTAACTTTTTTATTTCACTAATATCAGTCCTCACAATAAAGATAAAAATATTTCATTTTTTTCTCTGTTTCCAGGAACACTGGTAAATGCCACCTGACTTCAGAACCTCTTGACACCAGGCCTGTCCAGTTCTGTTGTCTGTTCTGAAGCTGATATATTCTACCTGGCCTGTTGTCTACCTCTGTGGATTCATCACGTCTGAAGATCTTCGGCGCCGACTGATGTAGGCGGGTTTGATACGAGGGACGATCGATGATTCATCTTTTGTGCTGATCACCAAAGACGAGCCTCTCCATCCGCTTAATGCCGAGCTCCATTAGTGGAATATGTGCTTTTTATCGCGGTGCCCTTAGATGACTGTAGCGTTTCATTAGACATGTCTGCCTCATATCTCACTTTGCACCCAGAGGAAACTGTGAAGGGATTAATTTGATGATGGACCCCCTGCCTGCTCTCGCCTCCCCCCCACCCCCCAACCTCCGTCCTCCACATCTCGCTTCCCTCCCTCTTCTCCCAGCTCTCAGCCACGGCGAGGGACTGAGGAGGAATAGTGTCTTTGTCGTCCTGCCGTTTTCGGAGTTGAGGAACAAGAGGAGTTTAATCCTCATTGTCCAAGAGACTGCGGCGGGTTGGGTGGGTGGGGGGGTTCTACAGCTGTAAGATGATCCAACTGGCCTCGGCTAATCCCTTTTCTAACCCCCCACTCCCAGGCCTGACCCCCCTCCCGGCCTGAATTCATGCCACTTTAGTATCACACTATAAACACAAGCGCTCACTTGTGTTCCTCTTTAAAGTCACCTACTGATGGTTTCGGTTCGAAACATCTCATGATATGATCAACTTTTCGGCTGGTATTCCTGCGCCCGGCGAGGTCAGGAGGATAATCGCATTCATAGATGTTGAGTAAGTGGTTTATCTGGATATGTTTAAGTGGGATTTAACTTAATCACCTGCGCACGGTCTTAATCAACCAGCGACCCGTCTGAGATTTCAGGAACACTCGGAGGACCCAAGTTTGCCCTCACTTTCTTGCAGAAATATTTGTCCAAGTTGTCTTCAAGCAGCCGACAAGTGCTGTGGAAACACTAAATAATCATATTATTCTTCTCCATTTTATTGTGGGGATTACTTTGAGAGCCGCAGCGAGAGGACGGACGTCTATTTGACGTTAAGTCTCCCTCAAACAGGGCGGATGCTCCTGGGCCTGCTGCAGTTTTGTGGAGTTTCCCTACCTTGCACGGACCCCTCCCTCATGATTTGCCTGGTCCGTCTTTATTTCTCCTCAGATTCTGGGTCCCCTCCTCTCTTCCTTTTCTCTGCTCGCCTCCCTGAGTGACAGCTCAATACCCGGCTCTCCCAGGCTTATCTAGCCTCAGCAGATGGTTGACTTGGATCACTGTTCATACGCCACGATCTGGGCCCGTGATAAAGACTGTTACAGAGGGAATACGTGCTATCTCTCCTTTGCTTGGTCGTCCTTTCTTCCAGTCTCTTACCTCCTCTTGATCTTCTCTTTCTCAGAGCATCTCTTGTCAACTCCCGCTTCCTGGACCCACTTTTCTCCTTGTCACGTCCTCCACCTTTCTTCCGTCTTTGTCCCACTGCTACCCCCCTGATGCTCCCCTCTGTCTTCCCTCCTCTCCTTCATCCTTCCATCTCTGTGCATCGGATTTGGTGCTGCGTGATTGTCTCTGCTTTCCTGCTGGGCTGGCGCCTGTCTAAAGGGCCGTAGGACCCTCACACACTGAGGGACTCCAGCCATGCCAGATATGCCCTCCTCTTCTCTCCTTTGCTTTCTTCTCCTTCTTATCTGTCCTTCACTGCTGCCATCGATGCTCATTCGCCTCGCATCACATATCAAGATTTTTATTTCTCTTCTCTGCAGTCAGGAACATCTGTCATGACAAGAGTCACGTCCATAGCTTTAAAATATACCATGTTTTCTTTACTGTTTTAGAGTTTTAGTGTTTTCAAATGCCGTGGAGAATTTTCTTGTCTTACTGTCACACACTAACTGTGGTCATACGAGTCATATATTAGGATTAAAATATCTGAAATGCCTTTAAAATGAGCTGCATTTAGTAATGGTAAGGAATTGTAATCAGGAAATTAAGTGCCACATAGCATTGCCAAAGACAGATACACTATGAATATTAAATATAAGTTGCACAAACAAAAACATTATGATCCAATTTTATGGAAAACAAACACAGTAGCTGCATTATTTGTAAATTATTGCGAAAGCAATTTGGCTGTTGAAATGTCAAAGCAGCGCTGCAAATAGAAACTTGTGGAAAAGAACGATAAATAAATAAACATAATCCCACAGCAAAATACTGCTCTTGTATTGTATTTTTTGTTGTTAGACAAAATACATTGAAAGAAAATTGAAAACATTTTTTATCTTTCTTTGATGTTTGGTCCATAGTTTTATTTTGATTTATATTCAAATAGAATGCATATAACATTCTTCTTTTAATAGTTTACATAGCATTTATACATTTCTAAATATCCTGTCTTTTTTTAGCTTTTTACATCCATTTTGTCCATGCTACTTCAGCTCTTTTTTCCATCATGTTTCAAAGTCATCACCATCTTTCTTTTGGCATGATGGCGCCTCACAACAGTCCCAGTTTATGATGTGGCCCCTTAGGAAATTGAATTGCCTATCTCTGGACTAATATAATAAATGCATGCTGAAGTCTCACTGAATTCGTTGACACTTAAATCTATTTTGAAAGGTATGTGTTCTCTCACTGCCTATAATAATAACCATGTAATAACTGAAAGCCGCCATTTATGAAGCCCTGAAAGATGAGCACCCTGTAGCTTCACTTGCCACCCAGACCCCCGCACCTTGTGACCACAGTTGTGTCTGTGGAAACACCTGCGTTATGACGCAAACTGAACTCCACCTGCATTCAGGAAGTTGTGGTTTCACAGCATTGAAATGTGTCAGCAGCCCTGGTGTCAATGAAAGTTATATCCAGGAGATTTTCTGGAAATAACATTTTTGCATGCTCATAAGAGTCAACTGCTGACTCTATTTGAAGAACAGGCATGACTGGACCAGAGGCGGTGGGGTCCTCTGCATGGTTAAGTGGTCTCTCTCGACAGTTGATGCACAGGCAGCGTTTTGCTCATTTTAAAGCACAAACAGAGGAGAATTCTGTTTTACAGAATTCAATGGATGTGGGTGTGAATGAATGATGTCTCTCGAGATGAAGGCTCACTAATATCATGTCATATTTCCATTCTTCTTCACATATTGGAACTCTTTCCTTTAGTTTTAGAATTCTCCTCCAGACATTCTGCAGCCTTCTCAATCGAAACAGTGGGTTCTGGCATCCACTCTGGAGCACCTGCATGCGTCCAGTCTGACCTGTTTTTGTTCTGCTCCGACCCCCTAACTTTAGTCCCTAATTAACCCAACAGAAACTAATTAAATACAGCTCTAGTGGTCCAGACGCCATGGCGGAAAAAAAAAAAGAGAAGGAGGTGGACGCATGGAAGTGAGCTGTGAGAGGAGGGGAGCGGGCCGCTGTGACAGCGAGTAGAAGGAGGGTGGGGTGTCAGGGTGACTGAAATCTGCTCAAGCACAGGCCAGCATCGACCTGATACTCTTCCACACCAGCTATTTTTGCTTCTCCCACAGTTCAGCGCAAGTGCCAACCACTGTAACCACAATTACGCCAGTCACATGATGCAACCGACACCCTGGAGATATTTGGAAAAGGATGGAGATAGGCTGGAAAAAGAAGCACCGAGAGACAAGAGGAGAAGAGCAGAATGAAAAGCAGCAGATGAAGAGGAGGAGAGGGGGTAGGAAAGGTACGGGACGGGATTGTGAGAAAGGAGATATATAAATATGGGTTCAAACCAGCCAAGTGTCTCTGGCAAGACGTGGCTCCCAGTCCCCGGCGCAGCTCGCTCAGTGATAGAGAAAGTAATTAAGAGAAGCCTGTTCAAGTAGATAGGCCTGTGAAAGAGATTTGAAGAGGGGAACTGATTGTGCATGTCTGATTCCAGCTTTTCAGAGAGCTCTCAGCCTGAAGGCTTAGTTTTTCAAAGGTCTGCTTCACCAGCGGCCTGTCGCCGAGTCTCTGTCTCCCAGTGAGTGCCTGCTTCCATATCGCTGGATCGACCGACGAATCCACCTGTTTCCATATACGTCGATGGAATCTGCTCCATTTGAATTGATCAAACATGGTCATCTGTCTGTGCACAGTGGAGCTGTTTAGTGGCTGCATGGGCAAAGCAACTCGTGACATTGAAGTATTCCTTCAGCTGCCCCCAGTGTCACGGTTTCATATTTTCAAAAGCATAACATGACACACTTTTAAGAGAACATTTGGAATATACGCAAAAATACGTGCAATAAAATGTAATCTAAACGTCAAACAATTTTAATGGCGAAAGATCTTTTTATACCAATATGTGTACATGGTTAAATGGGAAAGTATTATATTATATTATATTGTATTGTATCGTATTGTATTATATTGTATTGTATTGTATTGTATTGTGTTGTATTGTATTGTGTTGTATTGTATTGTATTGTATTGTATTGTATTGTATTATATTGTATTGTATTGTATTATATTATATTATATTGAAATGCGAATGCTCTTCGAAATGTATCCCCTTTGCCAAACTTGTCAAGAAAGTATATGCGTTCTATTAAACGATACCAGTACAGTCGTGCTGAACCTTTTATTCACGAACGTCAAAATTGTCTCATAGCGACATCTTGCGGACGAAAGCAGAATAGAGTCACACCTGACGAATCAAATTCAAAACTGAGATGAACTGCAGCGCCATCAGCTGGAAGAACGTAAAGGTTCCCACAAGATTTTAAAACGTAGTGAAAACCGTCTGAGCATTTTGTTTATGGCGGATGACTCCCTCCAGGAAATTGACATTTCCAGCAGCAATAGAGGCAAGAAAGGGCATCAGGAAGAGCATCACACAGAGAATAAAATAATAATAAGAAAATTAAAAAAAAGTTATATATATATATATATATATATATATATATATATATATATATATATATATATATATATATATATATATATATATATATATATATATATATATATATATATATATATATATATATATATATATATGATGTACTACATCAAAAATCAGCGTTAAATTACGTGAGTTGCCGTGGAATGACCTAGGCCTGCTTTACGGCACTGTCGTAAAACGTCACTGTGCGGTGTTGCAATGGCGTTTGCTGCGACAGCACTTGGCGGCAGCGGGGGGATCGAGGAGAAAGCCAGCTGATACACCATTGCTACTGTACTCCTCCGATTGAGCCAATATTCGGTCAGCTCCGGTGTATTCAGTTGGTTTAAGCCCTCGCCTTGTGAATGAGACTGTCCGCAACGTTCTTCAAGCGCGTTCTTCCACCTTAATGCGGTGGGATGGCCACAGTGCCGCCTGGGCCTAGTAGCGCTCTCCCCGCATCCCCGGCTGAAAGTCCACCGTTTACCGGCGCTGTGGACTCGGAGACGGCGAGGGAGGACGGACAACCGCTCTGTCACAGGCAGGGCACTTTATCCAGTGTTGCGGGGAAGAAAGCGCAGTCAGAAAACGAGGTGAAACGGTCGGTTAAGAAGAAACAGAAGAGCATGCTAGCCAGAGCTAGCCCAGCGCCGCTGCACCTGAAAATGCGAGCCCGGGATCAGCCGCAGCTAAACGGCCTGGCGTGCTCACCGGAGGACGCTGACCGACTCCGGCACGGAGCTACTCGACCTGACAACCCGAGGTCGTCCGCGGACAACTGTGACAGCAGCAACGACGAGGCTCCACTGTCCAGAAACAATAGTGAGGACTGCCAGCAGGAAGGCCCCTGCTCCAAAAACGGTAGCCTCTCTCTCTCGGTTAACAATAGCATGAACGGGGTACCGAGTCTCCCAAGGACTGAAGGGACCCTCGAAGGAGAAGGGAAGGGTGATCTTGACGGTGCCGGGCCTGTGGGAGAGCAGAAGCCCGGTGACTGTCCGCTGCTCCAGCCGCCTACAGAGGAGCTGGCCCGACTCGACCTCAGCTGCTGCCCCGGCCCAGCCCAAGACCAGAGCCACGGTATTTGTTATGTGCGCTACGAGTCCGAACTGCAGATGCCCTGGATTATGAGACTGATCACCAAGGACTTGTCCGAGCCTTATTCAATTTACACCTACAGGTACTTCATTCATAACTGGCCGCAACTCTGCTTCCTGGTGAGTCTGACACGCTTGACTTTTATTGCTCAAGAGAAATGTTTTTGAATTGTTTTTAACTCTGTGCCATGCTCCACGTGGTTTGACAAGTTTTCAGTGTCACCTGTCTTCATTGTATATTGCAGCAAACCATGAATACATTGTTTTAATATTTGTTTTGCTTGACTGTTTGCTTGTCTGAGTTTTTATTTGCACCAAAGTGAGTGGTGCTCAATTTTAGTCAAAACTTTTTGTCCTCCCACTGTATTGTCTTAAAATACCGATAAATGCATTTTCCAATATAGGATATGCATTGGCTGTCGTCTCGTGGTTCCAGTTAAGTTCCGACTTCCTGTTTGTCTGGAACTCTATATGTCAAACGATAGGAAGTGCGTTGACACAAGGGTCAGAGGTCAGCTCTGAGAACCAGCTGGACGGGCGAAACGGCAGGAAGATCAGAGGAACTGCTGGACTGATAGGTCTGGGGCGGCGTCTTGAAATGACTGACGCACGTGTGTTTGTGTCCCAGGCCATGGTGGAGCAGGAGTGTGTGGGAGCCATCGTGTGTAAGCTTGACATGCACAAGAAAATGTTCAGACGCGGTTACATTGCCATGCTGGCCGTGGACTCGAAACACAGAAGGAAAAGTATCGGTGAGTGTGGTGTTGCATATTAATAAGTGGATTTCTTTGTCATAACACATGAATAGGTTTACATTATTTCAATTAAAGCCGACATGTGACACATGGATGGGTATTTCCCAATTTTAATAAGTAACACATCAAACTTAAATCCCACTGAAGAACTTTGTCTTGTATATTGTCTGTCATTTCATTGGATTCCAAGTTCCCAATTGATTTAATTTAATATTAAATAAACAATCACCGCTGTTTATTTCATTGCCTTCTTCCTCCAATGACAGCATGGAAACTTCACAAGTGAACCTGCAGTGAAGTCATTGTTTCATGTTTACATCATTTCACTTTTCTCCCCAGGTACTAATCTAGTGAAGAAGGCCATCTATGCCATGGTGGAGGGGGACTGTGACGAAGTAAGGCCCTCATTGCACTTCATGTTCTGTGTTCTCCACTGCTCTTTATAGTTTAGGTGACCACCTTTGACAGCAACATCTGCCTGCCATGACTTCGCCTCCGCCCAAAATAAAGTAGCTGTTAGCTCCTACAGCGCAGAGGCTTGGTAGTTGGTGTGCTTTCTGTGAGAAGATATTCTGAGGGACAGTGCCACTAGCAGGACTTGCATGATGAAAACATGCATTACATTTCGTAACTTGCAGCTGTCACGTAAATCAAGTATGTCAAAGTGGTATTTATTAGGTGTCTTTGAACGCAGTGTGATTGTTTCTCGTCTCGCACAGCTACTTTGAGCTGCATATAAGTGACTCTCTGCCGAGAGGCTGTTTAAATACTGAAGTTAGCAGATTAATTTGTCTTTTTTTTTAATCTGATGCTAATGGTACTCACTGTGACAAAGCTAGTATCAGACTAGATGCTTGTAATATTACAGTATTTAAGTATATAATTGCTCCTAAAATGCAAGCTGCTCAAATAATCTCAAATTTTGTGGATGGGTTTGGGGAGTGTAGCCCTGCAAAAAAAGAGTTGTGTGACGTCGGTTGGTGTCACACATTAAGAGTAAGTCTGTACATGCGCTGGTAAAATTGGATTCAATGTCAAGATAAATGAAAGTCTCTACAGATAAACACCCTAGTTAAAGGCACTTGAGCATGAAAGGATTATTCAAGGAGATACCACAGAAGTCACGAGTCATCATTATCCACTCATTGTATCCAGGTCTCTCTACTCTCTTCCACTGCAGTGTAACCTCTTACACTTCACAGGGGACCAAAGTCAGTCCTAAAATCTGTTTGTGATCCATCCACAGTGTTATTTTCTGAAAGCTCTGTGTTAGCTTTGCGTTCGTGGGTGACTCACTGCCATGGTTGTTTGGATTTCTCATTAAGGGCACTTTGTATGTGACACTCTCATGTCCCGGCTCTTGACTAGTTCTTGCTAAGCTAACAGCCGCTGTTTGACAACTATATGTCTAAGTTTTCCCCATTAAATTGGAAAGATAAGCTTAGTTAGTAATATCTGTTGTGTTTTAACCTTTGTTATCAGGTCTTGGTGTCTTCAAGCCTTTTTTTTAAATAGTTGATCCGTCTTGTTTTCCACATGATCCTGCGTCTCATGTCTTGTCCTTTGATAATCATAGGAGTGTGCTCTCCGCTTTGTTGTGCGAGGCGATGCATATGACTGAGCCAGTCCTGTTTGTCTCAGATAAGATAACGCTCTGCTGCAGCAGAGTCCAGCCTGCCGAGTTTGACTGGATCCTGACACGCCCTTCCTTCTGCCCACAGGTCGTATTAGAGACGGAGATCACCAACAAATCAGCCCTGAAGCTCTACGAAAACTTAGGCTTTGTCAGAGACAAGCGGCTCTTCAGATACTACCTGAACGGAGTTGACGCTCTGCGGCTCAAACTGTGGCTCCGCTGAGAAGAAAAGATGCGGGGGACGGGAAAGAGGGGCTGGCGGGAGCTGTTCACAGCACACTCAGCCTCAGAGTTGCCCTGGTCATTTCACTCACTCACACACACACACACACATTGACACACAATCGCACCCACTTTCTGTCCTTGACCGTGAAACTGTTGACAGACTGAAGCCCTCCAGATGTTTTACCTACTTTTACTGACGAAAGGTTGAGTGAGGAGGGGGGTTTGGTTGTGAGGGCAGCTCAGGTGGGGACAGGAGTCCGCATCCAACAGGAATTAACCCACAATCATCCGCACGACAACAGTCAGGCAGGACAGAGACAAACAAACTGGGAAAGAAATATATTTGTGGAGTTTATTTTTGTGTTTCTTTTTTAACCTTGTAATTTGGACGAGGAGAGCTCTGGTATGACTGTGTTTGTACAGCCTTTACGTGTTTGTTTTCTTAAAGCGGGCGTGGAGCCCGTTTGTGTGCGCACGCGCGCCTGCTCTCGCCGCGGGCAAGCGTGTGGACGTGTGTCTTGGGTTTCCGTCACCTGCCTCAGCCAACGGGACTGTATAAGCATGCGTTTGTTTGGCGCACGCCAGACGGAAGAGTGCGTCCTGATAAACCTATCCCTGTTCGGTGTAAGCATGTCCGCGCAGAGCCTTGGATCGAGTTACCAATTCACTCATGTACCCCGCTAACGGATCATGCCAGCGCTCCCGTTTGTTTTTCCCTCCTCGAGATGAGCTCTCCTGAAGTGCACTGCCAGGTTCTGCAAACTTCTGGAACAAAGTGTTTTCATGAGAGGTTGCCAATGCGGTCAAAAGGCCGCTGTTTACTCCTTTTAATCAGACTGTAACCATGTTCCTCTTGCGCCACACTGTCGGCCATCCCTCTGCCCAGAGCATCATGCTTTGTTTGAATTATGCAATCAGTAATTTAACTCTTAAATGTAAAACAAACTTTTTTTTAAATTCTGTTCTTTAATTTACAGTATATCCACAACGCTCCCAGGTGCCCGCACACAACCTTTACATCCCTTCTTCATGAGTACTTGAACAAATGTAGACATGGATGCTGCGTTTGTATGAGTTGCCGGCATAATTCTCTCCACCCAAGAAATAAAACCCTGCTATTTATAGGATCGCTGGTGGTCGACTGCTGTGCACCTCCAGCTGTTATTTATTTTTCCGATCATGCAAATTAGTGATATAAACACTGCCAGCAACTTGCTTAAGTCTCCCAAGAGGATCCAATGTGGCGCCGCACGACCATGACTGCGGTTGATCATGTTTACACTTCCCACCTGCATTCAGAACAAATGTCCATCCGTCTTGTTTGGAAAGGGTTGGGTTAAAGATTTGATGCTTGCATTTTGTTTGTGCCACTTATGAACCATCCAGGTGTGATGCCAGCGTACGCAGCTACGACCTGAACATTATCATCGGGGTATTTATTGTTTTGAAGTTGATTTCTTCCCCCGCGCAAAATATTTCCTTCAGTTTATTGTAACTGTAAGATGAGGGCGGGCGACAGGCGACGCCTTCTGAAAAAATGTCATAGCAGTTGCCCATCGGAAGATGCTTTATGATCCATCTGAATCCAGGAAAACTCTGGGCATTAAATCCTTGCCACAATCTTTGCCCCGCCAGAGACTCGAGGGCTGCGTCAATTGTGGCCAGTGGTTTCTTCTATCACCTATCATGAGACTTTTTTTTTTTTGAGACATGCCAGTACAGTGTTCTTGTCCCAACTCCCAACCATGTCCCGGACCTCACCCGGGAAGACAGCAGCCCCACACTAAAATGACTGTCCATGTCTTTTAATGCCGGAAACAACAGAGTTTTGCATGGCCCTCCCCCTGGCTTTCACCGTCCGTCTATTACAATCTGAAAATGTCCAAAAGCTTTTATTTAATGTGGAAAAAAACACAGAAATAAATTATTCTTTTTTTTTTTTTTTTTTTTAATGCTGTAACCATTTTGTCTGGAGTTTTCCGTCACTACATTGCAGCCATCTCGGTCACACACGTTTACAAAACGATATATACACGACACACAATGGAACCATATTGCTTTCACACAAGTAGGAAATTCATCAAACAGGATGTGATATGTTGGAATGTTACAGACCTCAGTGGGGCGAATGACCTGATGAACAATATTTTTCTGAAAGTGATTCAAAAATGAAACTCCTGAAACAGTCCTGCTGTGTCTGTTTCATCCCTCTGCTCAACTAACAAAATGCATAAAGTATTGTGCAAAGAGCTGCTGTTTAATTTTTTTTTTCTAATTGTGCTTTTTCAAAAAATAAAAACGACATGCATTTAATACATCAACCCTTCATTTAGGGTTTGTTAATGCTACATTATTGATATAGAATATTGAAATACTCAGGAAAGCTGATGAACTCAAACAATAAAATGCAGTTTTTATTTGCATGTCAACAAGGTTTTCTATGAAGCAGGCTGAGCGTAAACTGAAAGCTGGTCCTCGAACTGAAATGTAATCTGAAACTGGTTTAAAAGTAAATGTTGGTCCCAAGTTATGAACGATATTGCTGTCTGTTCTGCTGTTTTCAATGTGCTATTGTTACTGCTCTTGATAAACATGTCTTTTTATGTACATTAACCACCATTGGCTGCATTTACTGTACATATATTTACACTTACTTAGTCTCAACTGCAGCTGTTCTGTCAGGAAACCAGCACACAGTCTGAATTTACTTGACTGTGAAATGTTAAACTAGTTCCCCTCACGTTTCCTTTGGGCTCAATGTTCCATCAATATACAGGGAAATTCCCTGTGTACTTATGCTCCGTCATACTCAGCACATCAGATGAGTCATAGCTGAACAACCATGGGTGATCGGAGGTGCGGTCGTCATAGTGATGGAAACCTTCAGCAGCATTGTTTGGCAGGTCGGAAAAGTGCCTGACCCAAGTCACGTCAGAACTCGTCCTCGGAGCTGTCTGCCAGCAGCATGGCCTGGTCCTGGCCGCTGGTGCTCAGCTCACCAGGCTGCTGGGAAGGAAGAGGAGAGGGAGTCAAGATTACTACGGGTGTCAGAGCTGCCCGACGCGTAAACAAATAGGACACTGACCTCTGGTTGTCTGACCTTCCTCCGTTGATGCTTGAAACTGTTGCGTCTTTTGCGATGAATCATCCTGATGCTATAGAGGGCGCCAACAATGAGCAGGGCCCCTGCGATGCCAATCCCTACAGGGGCCAACATACCGGACACATAGCCCGCCTGCAAGGTGAGGCCACCGAAATATAAATTCATGTTTGTCACTCACAAGAAGTAGCACATTTGCAATACAATAAGTACATGAAAATGACATTGCAATGACGCACAAGCCAAAAAAAAAGAAGTCATGCATGGGGCCAAACTTGGACTCTGCGTCCCGGTTATGTTCCTAAATTGCAAGCATGAGTAGCATTGAGAAAAATGTATTGTTCAAAACAAAATACTGTTATTAACCCTCATCCTTAGCTCAGCACTGGACAGGTGACATATTCCTCCACCATGTCCAGGAACTGTTTTGTTCATGAGATTCATATTTACGATAAATACAATGCAGTAAAGTCTCAATGAATACAGCATCGGTCAAGATATCAGTCTGTTTTTGAATTGCCTTATTCTATTTATGTTTAGAAGTTTCCTCAATACATTTTAGCTTTGATAAACCACTAGCTTTGGCAGCTAAATATAATGTTTGTTTGTTTGTTTTTTTTAATGGTTAATCTCTAATCAAACTCGTTGCATTACCTTAACCAATCGGTAGAGGTCGTCCTTACCTTTTCTCTGATCAGGTCGACCCAGCTCCGCACTGGAAGAGAGGCGCATTAATGTGACGTGTTCTTGTGCGTGTACGCGCTCGTGTCCGCGCACTCACTCAGTCCCTGGTTGCGTTGCACCCAGACTGGAGGAGGAGGAATGATGCTGTACGGAGGTTGGGTCAAGGATTTTCTGGGCGCATCTGTCAAGTCTTCCTCGCTGTCGTCTTCCACAGACTCCTCAGAATTCTCCTCCTCTTCGTCATCTTCGTCCTCTGTTTGCGAAAACAGCACAGAGAATGAAAGGTTTCAATGAATTGTGCAGTGGAGAAAGTGGACTCACCTTCAGACTCCATTTGCTCCAGCCCTGATCTCGATTTAAGTTGGGTTGCCATGGTTACCGCTGTGGAAGCATCCTGCATTGAGGAGAGCGAAGCCTCCATGATGAGGTGGCTCTCCTCGACGTCTGCCGTCCTCACATTACCTGAGCACAAGAGCAAATATAGTAATAATTTTAGTGGATATATATATGTTTTGTTTTGTTTTTTTTATTTCCATCTGGTCTTGCGTGGCCCCTGATGTCTTGTTGTTGATGATAAAACATGCCACATCCCACCTCTGTCAGAGTCGTCCTCTAGCCGTCCTGACTCAAGGCGCCGCCGCAAGACCGTCGGCTCGGATTGGCCGATGGGATCCAGGAGCTCAGAGCCTGACACCTGCCAGGGTGACGTCCAGTCTGGCATCAGCAAAGGCGTGGCATGAGAGGGACTGTCACTGTCTGCCTCCACGGTGACCAGCTGCTTCAGGTCCACCTCAGACAGACGCCAGCCGCCGGTCGCCATGGCGGCAGGAAGCTGAGCGTGGCGGGACGCTGAGGTGAGTGAGGTCGCCTCCTCGGGTGTGACATCTTCAACAGGCTCAAAGATGAGAGGGAGCGCTTCTGAAGACATCGTTCCCTCGGTGGCTTCATCCTGAGACATCAGACCCACGGTGTCCTCTGTCACTGCATCACAGTTAGAAGCTGCCACTCAGTAACATGACAGCTTGACAGGAAATGACACAGCAGAACCCGTCCAAGGACAATTTCTCACAAAGATGGCTGCAGCTTCCAGTCCAACTTCTATTCACCTGCAGAATGTAAACTACAGAACACTTTTTTAGCGTCAGATTGGCTACTATGTTCTTTGTTTTCAATTTAACAATGCTTCAATTAACCCAAAATACAGTCTCTAAAACAGCTTCTTGCTCAAAGCTGGATGACCTTTGGCTATAAAAGCAGATATTTTTGGTGTGACACATTTCAGATCATTCATTTCATGACACATTTTTGACTCCTCCAATCAGTGGAGTGGCAGAGGTAATGTAGCTGGGCTCTTCTCTCTTCTATTTGTGAACAGAACAGCAACGCAGACAAACATATTTTAAATAAAGCTGGTTTGAGTTTGGTGGTGTTATGTAGGTATGTTTCATCCATGCTACTCTGCCCTCACGCCACTGCCACCTGCTGGCCGATTGAGGAATTACCAGTGATATTTTAAAAGACGTTTGTTCTGCATCAGATGAAAATGGTCTTTCTGACCTGAAATGCAACACATAAGCTTCAAATATCGAATATTGCCACATCACTTTTACTTAAAAAGTCAGAATTAGCAAATGAGGAGCAAAATGCTTTTAAAAAAGTGTCCGCATCGCTTTAAAAACAGTGTTCATGCGAGAGGCGAGGCATAGGCGCAAGGAAAAGAGGGGAAAAAACATTGCTGTCGGGAGACGCTCTTCATCTTAGAGAAGAATTGCTGAAGTTTGGCTTTGGAAGCATTTTTTGTAGAAGTAAAACTTTTGACTAGAAGCTTCATCAAACAGCCTTTTGCCCTCGCTGAACATCAAGAACATATATAGACTCAGACAACTTCAATCCCTCCCTTCTGCCTCTGCTACATACAAAGTAGCAGAGGCAGAAGTGGAAGACAAAACTGGGGCAGCGATAATGACTGCCACTCGCCGGGTCAGGGGTCCGACATGCAACTACAGCAAAAAATATCAACTATTTTGAGTCGCCTTTCAACCTTTGTTTTTGGACAGTGGGAGGGATTTGAACCAGCAACCTTGCTATGAGACTGCAGCACTGACTACTGTGAATTAAAAAATACAAAAAAGGTGGCTTTGACTTTGGATTTTTTTATAGATAAACTTGTATTCCTGGGGAAAGTAGGCTATCAGGGCCCATATTAGTGCTACTTTCTAATTGTATTTATACAGAATATATACTGAGTTTAAAGGTTAATGATCATCACAATATTGTTGTTTTTAATAGTTGATTCTTATTTGAAATGGATGATCAAACATACCTCCACTGGGCCTCGTCTCCTCCGTCCAGAGGCTCTCCATGTCGTCCTCTCTGGGCATCAGGTTTGTCCCAATGTCCGGCTCCAGAGGCTCAGACAGCGTGGACATCATGGCTGCATCGATGAGGTCCGATGAGGCAGCCGGGTTAGGAGTGACGGTTTGTTGATCCGAGGAATCTGTCGGTGTGGCGCTCCGGCCTTTATCTTTAGGAAGACTCTCAGTCAGGTGGGAGATGTCAGTGCCTGCAGGCTGTGGTGACGCAGTGAAGGTCAATCCTATGGAGCCTGGCTCGTCCGGCTGCCCACCTGCAGGAGTCCCAACAGGTGCGTCTCTCCCTCCACCGCCTACCCTCGACCCATATTCCCTGTCAGCGCTGGCCCCGTTTTCAGCCTGCGTCACCACTTCCATCCCCTTAGGTCTGCCTGGATCTTCATTATTCAGCAGCGAGCCAGTCTCCTGTTTTCGGACCAGGGATTGTTCAACTGGGTTCCCAAAGACACAGAAACAGGTCCCAGCCAAGAGGAGGCGATGGAGCATCCAAGACATCACCATCTCGTCCCTAACTCAGTCCCTGGCGAGAGAAGTGGCAGATCCTAAACTCACAAAACGTGGACGTCAAAACCTGCTACTTCTTCTGCTCGGTCTGCACTTTCCAGAAGCTTCAGATTAAACCACACTTAGAACTCCATATTGGCTGAGATGAGCAGGGAGAACAGGATTAAGCGCTTTGATGTCGCAGTCAGACTCATTTCAATGCTCGTACTAAATCAGAATTTGGATTCCTTTTCATCTCTCAACAGAAGATACTGGGCAGAGAGGAGAAGGGGAGTCTGGCAGCAATCCTTGAGCACCCCTCCACACTTCACCTATAAATAGACTACCAGGTTCTCTCTGCTCAGACCCATGAATGTTAAAGTAGAGAGTGTGTGTGTGTGTGTGTGTGTGTCACATTTGTTGCTCCAAACGGCTGCAACAATTACAGCTGAATCATGTTACCAGGGTAACAATCCTGTGTGTTATTCTCTAGCATGAGTTGTGCTGCAGCCACAGGATCTCTCAAGATTGCACTCTGTAAACAATCCAACACTGCCATGATGAACAATCTCTCATTTTTCTGATGCATTTCAGAGTCAACGTGCAGCGTTTAAGTCGCAGTTCGCCAACATGCGGAGTCCAGTGCTCAAATAAAAGTCGTGGCTGAAATCGAACCGCATTTACCTTGCAGACTTCATGACGAGTTGCCTGGAGGATGCAGGATTTGTGTTGGCAGGATGCACTTACATTCGATATGCACGACCAGAAACTGCTGTTGTGGACAGGGTGAGCAGGATGGAGAGGATGAGGGGGATGAAGAGGCGTGTTGTTGCGACGTCACCGACTCAAAATCTGTTTCTACGCAGACGGCTGAAGTGCTTCCATCAAATCAAGCGGATTCGTCAGAGGAGCGGCTTCAGCTTCTGTCTGCTTTCATAAAAGATCTATCTTTTAAAAAACGGACAGGAAAAATCTTTATTTTTGAAGGCAATCCCTTTGAACGTATTTTAACGGAACCATTTTAAACTAACATTAGATTTTTAATATAAAAGTTGATGTGTGTAACTAAGCACATTTTCTGTTACTGCTGGTGTATTATTAAGCAAAATTATATTTTAGCAGCCTCATGACTAATGTGCTCAGTAGTCTTGAGAAAATGCCTATTGTTTTTAACAGCACGTCCATTTACAATGTAATCGTGATCAAAATTTCTATTCATATTCTCTTTTTTTTTTTTATTTAACTGTCAGTTATAAATTAGCGATAAACGAAAACTCACTATCAGTCATAAGCATTGCACCGTGAGATATATTTCGACAATTTAAGAAAATGAACAACAACCAACAGAAAACACAAAATTGCATTTTAAATTGACATGCAGTTATTTAATGAATAATTAATAATTGGATTCTTCTTTTATTATTAAAAATAATTAAATTGCATGTTTCATTGTTTGGAATACATTTCTATAATTTGGATTTGTAGGAATCCAATTCCAATCCAATTTAAATAAAGCGGTACCATTGTCTCTAAATCTTCTCAGTATTTATTTGGACATTAGGCCTTAAGAGTATTTAGTTGTCACTTAAATTCGCATTTAACGTTCGATAAACGTTTTCGTTTTGACAGCTTCCCGTGACGTCACAGTGGCGACACCCAGCCGGTCGCGAGAAAAGAAACAAGCGACATCCTTTTATTGACCGACAATGCCAGCAGCGAACTTACAGTAACTGGTGACAGTTGTGCATTTCCAAGAAACAGTAAAATGCCATTGTTTGAAGGTTTGGGGAGTTTAGCCGAGAAGACTGCCGTCGTCATCGATTTAGGAGCAGCGTACACAAAGTGAGTAGCATCGTTAGCAAACCAGCTGAGCTAAAACCTTCCCATTTCAGGTTGAAGCGACTTACTTGCTTCGAAACGCCGTCCGTAGATCTACATGTGCAGATATAAACCTTGCTGTTCAGTAAGCAGTAGCTTGTGGTTGTCAAGAAGCTACAGCGATTCTGACAAGTCAATGCTAAGCTAACTGAGCTAACGCACCGAAACACGTTAATATGATGAGACAGGGAATGTTTTACTTGACACGCGACGTACACAACACAAATTCGCGATTAAACGTCAACAGTTTGAAACATACAACTTCGCATATTTAATTAGCATCCCCCCGAGCAAAGTCACATGAAACTCAAGTGGAATGAACAAGTCTTTGTTTGTCCGTTCACTCTAGTGTAGGGCTGCAACTGACGACCGTTTTTATAGTCGACAAGTCACCGACCAGGAAGGTTTCATTGAAAAGGTGTTAGAATAGAGAGTGCCACCTAGTGGGCTATGATAATGAGGCTTCATGAAGCCTCATTGGCCCATCACTACTAGAGTAAGAACAGCTTTTGAGGAACACAATTTCACATCTTAGATTCACACCCAAAGGCCATTACTTCTAGTGTTGCCACCGTCATTTGAAATACAGAATTGTCCTGAGTTTGACGTGACAATGAGGCGTCCCTTACTGAACCGGATCGTGACATGATTTGTTCCGCCTTTGTAGATGTGGCTTTGCAGGGGAAACGGGGCCCAGGTTCATCATTCCGAGCGAGATCAGGAAACCAGGGGAACAACAGGTGAGAGTGGCTGCTGCTTATAAAAAGCAATAGCCTGAACCCTTGTGACAAGAGCCACTGTGTTGTTTCAGGCCACCAAAGTTGTTCAGTACAACATCAACACAGAAGAGCTTTATGTCATCCTAAAAGAGTTTATCCACATACTCTACTTCAGGTGAGTGTGTTTGCAAAATGATTGTGCTGTGGTTCATCGACACAATTTTTATGTCTGATCTCAGGCATCTGTTGGTGAATCCTCGCGACAGAAGAGTGGTCATTATCGAGTCCATCCTATGCCCGTCTCACTTCAGAGAAACACTTACCAAGGTTTTCTTCAAACAGTTTGAGGTACAAGAAGCAACATTTATGGTTCTGAACTTGAAAACATTGTTTTATTTTTCTTAAAAAATAAACACATCTCAACTGGATTTGAAATTTTATTCTGTCCAGGTCCCTTCTGTCTTGTTTGCACCCAGTCATCTCATGTCTATAATGACTTTGGGGATCAACTCTGCACTGGTGATGGACTGTGGACACACAGAGACACTGGTTCTTCCTGTATCCTTTTTTTGCATCTGGAGTCTTATGGATGGACCGCAGTCATGTGCTGCTGATCCAGGACAATGGGACAGGAAGTGGGTGACAGCATCTCCCCTCTAGTCTTGCAAGAAGAGTAGTGAGCAAGTGTGTGGTCTTTGACAGTCCATAGGATGGGCGTGCTTTTATTTTTCAGGTTAACTGAATTAATTGTGTTTATTTCTCACCAATATCCCATGTAGAAACTGGTTTAAAGAGTTTTTTTTATCTCAACCTGAGTGCTTGCTTTACCAAATCCATTTGTGTGATTTGAATCAACATATTTCCTCCATAACTATTATCCCAGATTTATGAGTGCACCCCCATCCTTCCAGCGTGGGAGGCTTTGCCTTTGGGTGGAAAAGCCATTCATAAGTAAGTGCCACATAAAGACTCCACCTCCTCTGAGACAACAGCATCTCTACTGATCTCTTATTTGTGAAGACATACTTCTTTTTTTTGTAGATGTTTGTTTGTCCTCAACATTTGATGTGTTATCTCCAGAGAACTGGACGCTCTTCTGGTGGAGCAGTGTACTGTGGATACTGACACAACAACTGGGCAGAGCGTACCTGCTGGCATTGGTAATTACTCACTGAAGTAAATAAATGCTGCGCACAGTGTGGCACAGTAGCCATTGCGACTCCTAACACCTGGAATTAAAAAAAGCTCACCTGACACAAACTTGCCCTTTGATGTCACACTTTTCTTAGTTTATCTCACCTGTGCTTTGCATTGAACCATTGCGATAATATATTCAAAACGCTAGCATTGTTTTTCATTCTGCTGCATAGTTTTGAACGGCTCTAGGACATGCAACTATGACGCTAACATTCTTCCCTCTGCATCATGTTTTCAGCTTAGACTTAGTCGCTTATTTGCTTAACCTAAAGTCGTGAGGGTTTCATGTTGGTCACAGTAAAGCTGGCCACTTCTGGTCTAGTTATTTCACCTCTGTTGTCATCTGTTTGCAGGAATCATTCCAGAGGAAACTGTCGAAGACATCAAAGGTGGGTTTGACTGCTGTTTAGTCAAAGTTTAAAACTGACATGTACCAAATAAGCACTCACTTTTTTCATGTAGAATGTGTTAATCCTTCTTATCTTGTTGAACTGAAATATTAAAACTGACAATTTATGTAGTAGTAATTTGAGAGTGAGCAGTATTTATATTTAAAAAAACTATATATATATATACACACACACACACACACACACACACACACACACACACACACAAACCGTATTATCTGGACTATAAGCCGCTACTTTTAACTTGCTGTCTGAACCCTGCGGCTTATACAACGGTGCGGCTAATATACTGTATGGATTTTTACGAGGGATGCTCCAATCGATTGGCCACCGATTATGAAAGGCTCAGCTCGGCGTGATCGGTGAATGCAGTTCACGCCGCTCGCTTGGCAACAGCATGTCTACTGCAGAGGTTTTTTTCAGTCGTGTCATGAGTCCTGCAGCACGTGCACGTTAAAAGGCGTCAATGCCACAAATTCAATACGATATTTATATACTGTATATATATACATACATATATATATATATATATAAGTAGAGTTTGTATTTCAGTATAATGCTATAATGCTGCAAAGAGATATCAAAACTCACTTGTGTAGTTTTGGTTCTTGTGCAGTGAGGACTTGCTTTGTCAGCGACCTGCAAAGAGGCCTCAAGATCCAGGAAGCTAAGTTCAACCTGGATGGTACAGCAGAGGTGACTGAATTACTCTGAAGTCAGTGGCATTGCGTTATACTTTGTTTTCAAACACCTCTGTTCTGTTTATCATGGAAGCGTCCGGCTCCTCCTCCAGATGTTGCTTATCCTCTGGACGGACAGAAGATCCTGCATATCAAAGGTTCTATCAGGTAGATAACCGAGTGAAGTGCCTTGTCAACGTCCATGTGGCTGTTAAGTGCATGGATCTGTCCTTTTTGTCTTCCAGAGATTCTCTGATGGAGATTCTCTTTGAACAAGACAACGAGGAGAAGAGTGTGGCGTCTCTCATCCTGGACGCTCTTGTCAAGGTAGACCATCATACTGACCACTAGCTCTGTACCACCAGCTGCATGTCAAGTTTGTAGTTGTGCATAAAGCTCTTCATTCGCTCCAAGTAAGAACCAATTCTCTGTCTGGCGTAGTGACACTAGGATGTAAACACACAGCATGAACAGATTGATGTTAAAATTATAGAAAAATATTGCTGTTTTTTGAATGAGTATTATTTTGGAAAATCTTTGAAGTGTACTTGGGAAAGATTCATTTCTTCTTTCAGTGTGTGTGTGTGTCCTGATAGAAGTGGCGTCCCGACCGGGCTATTTTAGGATTTACCCATCTGTCTTTGGTACTTTTCTTTTTGTAGTTGAACAAGGACTAATAGTAGGTTTGTAATGTGGTTACCATGGTAACTCCTCATCTGTGTTGCTCTGAAACCAGCCCCGGAGACAGTCATTAATGACATCATTAATCACACTGTAGGTCGGCTTTCAGGATGATCTCAAGCTAATTTCCTCTTCGACTTAAATGTTGTTTTTCCGCTGCGAGGAAAGAACCTGAAAATGACATGCAGATCACGTTGAGTTACATGTGTTTGCTTCAGTGCCCCATTGACACCCGCAAAGTTCTCTCTGAGAACCTGGTGGTCATCGGCGGCACGGCCATGTTGCCGGGCTTCCTGCACCGACTCCTGGCTGAGATCCGAGTTCTGGTGGAGAAACCGAAGTACAGCGACATCCTGGCCAGCAAGAATTTCCGTATTCACACCCCACCTGCCAAGCCCAACTGCACGGCCTGGCTCGGAGGTCAGAATCACCTTATGGTTGTTTTTAAAAGCTGCATTTTCAAGGTGAGATTTTTATCTCTTGTCCCTCTGTGTTCACCAGGAGCAATCTTTGGGGCGCCACAAGACATCCTGGCCAGCAGGTCAGTCTCCAGGGACTACTACAACCAGAACGGCCGTATTCCAGACTGGTGCTGCCTGAGCACCCCCCCACCGGAGTCGCTGTATGACACCGGCAAGAACCCACCCCTCATGAAACGAGCTTTCTCCACAGAGAAGTAGCTTTTACCTGTCGGATTCAAGAACTTGCTTTGTCTAAACGTTGAACACTGACCTCTATTTATTAGTTGGTGTCGTGCACTGACTGTTAAAACTGACTTGAGTGTAGGCGTTTCCTTTTTAGGCTACAGTTTAACTCACTTCTGAAGGAGAATTTGTGACCAATCTGGAGCATGTCAATTCACAAGCAGTATACACTTAGCAGATGATGTACTTATGTGAAGCAGAGCAATAGTGGATAACAGTTTTCTCTGTCGGCTTCAGTAAACAGGAGATTTTCTGTACCCATCTGCAGTTCAATATTACATATATTAAACTAAACTGTTTCAACAAATAAATATTTGCCTTCTTCTTCATTGTTTTTAAATTGATCTAATCTTCATTCAACGTAACATTCTAATGGATCTTCAGTGGTCTCATGCCTTTAAATCCAGATTTAAGTTCCTAGAGGTGACGCAAAGAAATGAAGACCGGAGGCATTGACTTGCTTAGTGTGGCATGTGATGAAATATTCTCTGTGCAAATAATCTTAGGTGTTGCAAATGAGGTGAATAAGCTTTTTAAATACCACTAGGTGGTGCTCGTGGACAACTACTGCGACTGAAACCATTCCCACCAGCTCCTGTACGCCGCCCTAGTGGCAGCCAATAACAGCTATTTCCTTTTCTCATGTCAAGGTTTTGAGTTCATTTCGGGTTACTTCCTTCTCTATATAGGACCTTTGGTGACCCATGAGTCAAAACAGCTTATGCTAACACATGTTTTCCAGTCTACTTTTCATGTCATCTCTACAGCCATGTAAACAAGTGTTCCTCTGGAGCGCCACTGAAGCCACAGATTCATCATAAGCTAACATCCGTTCTTGTTATCTCCTCCGCCGAGGCCATTTTTCAAACCCATCCATCCAATTATCTCGTAAATCTCACCTGCTGTGGCCATGCCTCACACCGCTGCATGTGTGTCCCATCCTGCAGGATGAACAGGCAAATTTGGCCGCAGCGTTGAGACGCATGAGCTCGATAAGCAGTCAACGCTAATGAAGACGGAGTATAAAACAGCCCAGGGAGTCAGGTGTAGCCTGGCGAGGTCTGGCTTCTGTGAGATAACTCTGTTGTTGACACCTAGAGTGCTCAAACCAAGAGCAAAGCAAATGGCTGCTGCATTTTAAATGTTCAACACTTGTTTCCCTTCCCTTTTTTTTTAAGTGAATTTAGACACAAGACTTTCTCAGGTGGATTTCCAATATGTACATTTTGATCCACCAGGAGGGCATTATTTAAGAATAAACATGAAGTATTTGGAAACACTACTGACCATTGTGGTTTAAAAAGTAGCTTTTTTTTAATAAAACACAGGTTTCGACAAAAAAAAATATGCAAGCAAAGTCAAAAAGTAATTTGTGACTATTTGTGGCTTGAATTCCGACATTACCATCATTTTGCACACAACTGAGAAAAGCAGTGGGATTATTGAACGTTTTTTCTCCATAAAATATGATAAAATGTGAGCTTGTTAAGGTGGTTCTGCAATTCTTGCGTAGTCGCGTCACGTTGCTTGCAGTTGTACTGCTCTTGCGGCTTCCTGTGAGTGATGTAATGCGTAGAAACCGACGCAGATCAAGAAACCTTGAATGCTTTCAAAGCGCAGAACAATAAACAGCCAAGATGAAAAGATTGAAACTCTTCACTAGTTGCAGCAACCGCTCCTCCTTCAGTGTAGAGTCCAAAGCAGGAAGGACAAGCGTTCCCACCTCTCCTTAACTGAATGCATGGTTTCGAGACTGTTCAACGTCAGTTTGTTCATTCAATACAATTCAAATTGTTTGCTGCAGATATAAAATTCTGATATAACTCTAAATGTGTGAGCTTCGGACCTCATTTTGCACTTGTTTTAAAGGGGCTGGCATTGTCTAAAATCATCATGCTCGAGACACGTCCTTGACATGATGCAAGGTGGCAACAGCGGCTGAAAGGTTTAATAAATAGCTGGTGACTCAGACCATCAAGGGACATTGTGCTTCAAGAATACAATACGATAGAGTGCAACCTTTTTTGGGTCTCTTCAAACCCTCATTCAAGGCTACAGACCACTGTCAGCTCTTGTATAAGGCGACAGCAGCGTGACAGAGAGTTCTGGTCTGCTCACAGGCTTGTTGAGAAACCTCTAGATCAGGGGTCGTGGGCTAGACGTCTTCCAGTCTTTGCATGTGCTATTGTGTTATTAGAGAAAAAGACAATAAAAGATGTGCATTGAGACAATATACCCCAACCATCATGCATCTGACGGGCCACATGGAGACCCTTGGCGGGTCGAATGTGGCCCGCAGACCTCTAGTTGGTAATCCCTGTTATAGATAGAGCTATTGTCGCTCCAGAATCTTCATTTAAACTGCTTTGTTCCAGGTCTGAAGCTATTTTTTTTGACTTGTTGAATCATGGTCCTGAATCCTGGGCTTCTCTGCGGGAAAACCACCTGGACATCAACACCTAACATCTTACTAGCGTGGCAGATCAACCTTCATTCGTCATCACTCAAGCTTCACCATCTCTTTCCAAATATTCCAATAGGTCCTCACTGAGCATACTTCAAACATTTGCTCCTAGAAATCGACACCGTCTCCTTTAGATTTCTTGACTGCTGAGACAGAGAACTCTGTTTTTAAGTGAAGCAAGTTTGAGATGTGGTTTGTGTTTTTGATTCAAGATGGAGTCCTTTCCTGGGGGGCTTCCATTGTTTATTGTGAGTGTCGCTGCTGTTCAGCATGAGAACTGGTTGGGTCGCATGTGGGATTAGGCAGTTAGGGGTTGGAATTGCATTCTTGTGCCTGCTGTAGTTATTGGTAGAGTCAGGGTTGTTCTGTCAGAGTCTTTGTTCACTGTGATATGGCTTCCTACTGGTGTTAGAACTTGTTTTCAGGACTCTATCTCTGCCTGTGTGGTCTTGATGTTCTGCTTCCAATAATGCAGCCACCCAGTTTTTCGCGGTCGACGGGACCACACAGATTTAAAGTGCCCACCACTGGATGCTAACATCCCACGTAGAGTGTGTGAAGATAAACATGAGATGATGGCTTCGCCCAGATGAAGCACTAACAGTCACTTCCCTTCTCCTGAGTGACCTCTGAACCCAAGTGCCTGGTCCGACGGAGGTGCTCAGACATGACCATTCCGGTTTAACATTCTCTAGCTGCATGCTTCTCTGTGACCTTTTGACCTTCAGGGTCAGACAAGGCTCTCGCTCTGTGTGATGGCCTTTTATAGAGCACGGTTTTTGTTCTGGTAGAAAAATTACTCATCACCTTTTCGTGGGCTAAATGTGTCATGTGACCACACTAGTTCACTCCAGCACTCGCAGACAAACACACAATTTAGAGCCTTCAAATGACCTCTGTGTTGTTGGAATGTGGGATGAAACCAAAGCCACACAGACATCCACCAAAATTAACTTGTCTGAAGCCTGGATTTTTTTAAGTAACGCACTGAAAATTGGAATTTTGCGACACAGTTGAATACCAAAAGGTCTTATCGTGCCTGATAAGAGGACTGTTCTGTTCACATTGATTTCTTGGTAACTGGGACACACACACACTGCTATCTCTTTATTTAGAGAACAAAAACCAGTGTCTGCCCTTATTGATTCCTCTGTACTTCAGACTGGGTGCCTGTTTTTAAGGGTCATAGATGATGGATTAAAAATACATTACATTCATTTAGATTCCTCAAAATATACCCTGGTTCTGGGCATATATTGGAGAATTAGCCCTCAACTTTAGCTCAGACCTGGAATATAAAACTGCATTAGAGAAGCAAGCGGTCCACACCAGTTCCTTCATGTCCCCCGTGAACAAGGTGAGGAGCTCCGTCTGGTCTGTTGGTTGGACGTCTGGTGATAAACTTGGTGGAGATCATTTATATCCGCCACAGAAACAATTGAAAACCCCCCAAATAATGGCTTCTACTTCAGGCACTGCCTTAGAGCTGCGCCCTGTTCAAAAAACAAAGTTGTTTGGTGAGGGTGTTTACATAGTTGAACACATTCAGTGTAAGATATGAACTGAAAATTGAGGGTTTAATCTTAATCTAGGCGTCTTGGATTATACATATTTTAATGCGGAAGTCACCAATGACGCGGAGTTGATCGCCGCAACTTTCCACGTGAGAACGTCGTGTTCCTCTAACTTGATAAAACACGCGGTAGACTCAGTAGAGGTTGGCAGTACGGCAGCTGTTATGTAATGCACCAGAAAACTACGGCGGAGAACGTGGCGTCATCGGGGTTCTCGTCAGTACATTGACGCGCCTGTACAGTACACACCTCCTCCGACGACTCGCCGAACACGATGTCCTCAACCTGCCACACATTCGCTGTGGGTCACGTTTTCCAGCTGCTGGATCTACTGACCAATCAGGAGGAGCAGCGTCATAAAATGGGTGGAGCTATCCGTGCAAAAACGCTGACGTTTGCGGTGACATGGCGAGGCCACGCCTTAATTACCATATATGGCAAAAAGTCTAAAACGAATATCGTAGCTTGGGAGCTCTTCACCGTCCGCGAATTCTAGTCCGGGTCTAAGTGGGATTCTCGGGTGTCTGTTGGTCCCAAAAGGTTCGCGCTACGGGCGTTTCTTGAGGAAATGAAAACGGCGGCTGCCACCGTGCTTTACATGTGACTGTCGGGTGCGGGAGGGGCGAGCTGTCTCGTGGATTCTACCGTGGAACACCGAGTTCTCCAGGCGGCGAGGAGGTGGCAGTTGCGACTGAAGCCGCCGCCCGAACGCACTGCAGCGGGACCTCCGTCAAACCAGGTGGACACATCTGTCTGAGCTGCTTTGTCCAAGTAAGTCGGCAAGTACAAGTTTTGTTTACATCGTGCCTAGTATTCTTCAACGACGTGGCGTGTGCTTTTCATGGGAAGTTGTTGCTAACTCGAGGCTAATGGACGTGCTAACTTGCATCGCTCCTTGTGTCGCTGGAACTCACCGGAGATACATTTGTGTAGTGAATCCAACTCACACCTTTATCACGAACCTTTCACCCAACTGTTAAGGGGAAATCAATAGACTTAAGTGAATGGTAAACTTGTCAATTTGCCCCTATTGGTTTCTAGTTCGTCATTGTCTGAGCGGAGATCGGTTTGCAGGGCACAAAATGCATCTCCATGCCAACGTATTGCCTCTAGCTCATTGTGTGTACTTCTGCTTACCTCCCTTTATGCATCGAACGACACATAAACATGAGGAGTTCAAACGAATGCAGTGGCAACTTCCTGTGTGTTTGCGTTAACGCTGCTGCTTGGACGCCACTTGACTTGTTTCTCTCGATCTATTATCGTACACATCGGCTTTTTTTCTGAGTATAGTGCTCTTTTATAAACTGCATTTTAGTTATGTTCCCCAACAAGTTCTAGTTCAGCACATGAAACTTTACGGTCAGGATTTTTTAAGTCGATAATCCAGTTTAGACCAAGCATGGACCCAGACCAGCAGCCATCTGGTTTCACTGTCTGCCCTGTAATTCTTTAAGCGGCTGCAGTCTAAATTAATTTATGTTTAGATGCAGTGAAGTCTTTTTCATTTTAATGACATTGTGAAACGTGTTTCCCCCTGTAATTTTGTTTTTTTTGTATCCCTGCTCAACCACTGTCATTACAGCTGCAAACATGAACGCCAAGAGAAAGGCGGATGGCGACTCCAGAATCGCCAGCAGAACTCGCATCATAAAGACCGGAGACTCTCGAGCCGATTCGGAGAGAGACTCCGGATTCTCAGGTCAGCCTCAAAGATCTGGCTGGTCTTTTGAAATGGCAAAACTTACCTGTTTGTCATGTTTACAGACGCGAGCTCGGAACACATGAGCACCATGGACACCACAGACTCTGAAGACTCTCCGCAGCACTTTGTCCAGCAGAGTCCAAAGACCTCCGGCCTTGGAGCGCAATCCTCTCCGCTGGCCATGGTCAGAGGGTCGTACTCCAACCTGTCGCCCATGATCATCATGAACAATGTGGTCCTGAAACAGGTACACTGCTGCTGTAGATGGTGTGGGAACCGATCAAAATATTTTGACTCTAAGAGAAGCAGAAGTCTATGTGCACATGTGCGTTCGTGTTGCTTGAATCAAAACATTTATGCTGGATCAGCGTTGATATGAAACCCGACCCCACGCTGCTGCTTCTACTCGCACAGCATTCCGTCTCAGTGGTTTGGCAGCAGCACACAGAGGCCTGCTGAGTCTGTGCTGTTTGCAACATACTAAACAACGTATTACTTACAATTAATACTTAATACTCACAATTCCTTGTGAGGAAATTGTTTTGGAACCTCGGGTGAGGTAGCTGAACTATTCATGAACTGCCCTTGTCTATTTACTTATGAATCACTTCTATTATTATCGTGTCTTTTTATTCCTTTATTTTTATTATTGGTATTAGCATTTATTTATTTTGTGAATTATTGCACAATGCATCGAAGCATTTTCCTAGTTGGTGGGATCCTGACTGGCATTGGTTATAAAGCTTTCTGATTCAGAGTTTGTGTGCACAAGTCACTTAATATTTTAGGATGTTGTTACCACAAAGGCTTTCAAGTTGGTGTTTAGTCTGTAGGTCCAACAAGATCAGGATTATTTGCACCACTGAAATGTTTCTTTTACTGGGCGCTGTCATCCAGGATATTTGTAGAGCTCCTTTACAAACTCTGACAGGGAAACTGTGAAGTGTCTGTGTCTTTAAGAGGGCAGGGGGCGGCTGAAAAGTGACTGGTGGTAAATTCCTCTCTTTCAACTGAAGTCTGTTTAGATGGACATGAGAAAGGTTTTCTATTATTCAGTAGGTAGTAGTGTCTGCTGTTTATTTAGGTTGTATTTCATTTTTTTTAAACATGTTTAATAAGGATTCTGTGTTGGTTTTCGCAGCCTGGAGAGAACCCTCCTGCCCTGAAGCCCTGGGGCTTCAGTCCAGCAGTAGAGGTGGTTCAGCCAGTCACCCAGCAGCCTCAGGTGGTCTTCCTCCAGCCTGTTGTCTCTCGCCATGCTTCCCCAAACTCCAAAGAAGGTCCACGACACAGGCGCCTGAAGAAGTATTTTCCAATCCTCAAGTCGTATCCCAAGATTGCTCCGCATCCCGGGGACAGCTCGAGCTCCTCTGGAAGAGGGACCGTCTCCTCCACTTCCTCCTCCTCCCCCTCCACATCTTCCTATTCTTCCTCCTCGTCTTCCTGCTCAGAGAGAGGTCGAAGCTCCACTTCCAGCCGTCGGGACAAACCGCAGCGAAACCCTGCTTCTGTCAGCAACTCCGTCCCGCCCACCGCCACCCCCTCCCTCCCACTCCCTGTACTTCAGAGCCGACTGGCCCCCCCTGCTTCAGATTCCAGCTCCGGCTGCAGTCCCGCCAGGCCCACGTCAGTTGTCAGCCTGCCAGACCTGACCGCCTCCCTCTCATTCACGCACGCAGCTGCCCTAAAAACCCAGACTCCCGCTGAGCTGAAAGAACTAAGCATCGACGAGCCGTGCTCCGCGGACGACCCGAGCCACAGCGATGCCGATGTGAAGCGGAAGCGCTTCTGCAACACGTACAACATCCTGAGCAAATCGGGCCTGCTGGACATCACGCTGCGCACCAAGGAGCTCCTCAGGCAGAACCGCCGCACTCAGACTGACATCGAGCGACTGAAGGAGCAGACCAATCTCTTTCTTGAGGCTCTGAGGAGCGGTGACACCAGCGTCTGTGTGAAGCTGCAGGCAATACTTCAAGATGAAGCTCGGGAAAGAGAGAGCGAGCAGGTCTCTCCGTTCAGCTCCAACGATATCTAGGGAGGAAAACTCTGCAGTCTTTGCCTAAGACCTGGATGGACGAAGACAGATGGACCAAAAGAAATGCGCTCCACCAAAACCCCTCCCCCCCAAACTCTCTACTGACAGTTTGTTTGGCCTACATTTTAGGCTGCTGCCCCCAATCCTTCTTGACACACCACGTCTGCCTAAAAGTGCCATTCACTGGGGCATTTTGTCTGAACACTCCTGGTGGCCAAATGCAAAAACAAAACCTTTAGACACTGTGTGATCAAGTGTCTTGTGATTCACCCTTGAGATCCAAAACTGTGTGTCTCCAGATTAGTGGCAGAATAAACTGCCACAGCAGATTCCCGATGTGGTGTGTCAGGAGATGAGGGACTGTACGGCATTGTTCTGTAGTTTCACCTTCCTTCCCTGTGAAAATTGCACAAAGCATTGCACCATGCAATCTGACGCCACCAGAGAGATTCGGAACTTTTCAAAGGGGCTGTTCAAACTAGTGGTTTTCGAATGCGATTCCTGTATTCTGTTTACCTGAGTGAGCTTCGGTGTTGTGATATTGACAGCTATTCAGTCGACCGCTCTTCTGATCTCTCCATGGAATATTGTTGTTGAATGTACTTGAGGCTTTTAGGCCTCTGAGTAATCAAGATGTAAAAAAAACGTGTGCCTGAAGACATTTTCTTTCACTTCCTGATCTGCTATTGGATGTTATTGGAGCAAGTCAAACATCCGTTCATGAGTTTCTGAGTGCTTCCTTCCATCCTGTAAGTTATCAGCGACCAAGTTTTATCGCGATGTGGACTTTTGGTGACTTAGTTTCAAACGTGGAGGTCCAGTGCGTATGTTAGACTACAGCCAGATGGTCTCCTCACCGTCTTGTACATTTTTTATCTGTAACTCCCGATACTGTCGTGGCGCTCTGTGGATGTTTATATGTTCTTATGTTCCGGCCTTAACATTCAAGTTGGCATTTGCACTACATTTTTGCAACGGATTTACAGGCAGCTATGGTTATTTAATTTTTAAAAGTGCATTGTGTTTAGCCAACCCTTGCATTCACCTTTTTTTTTAAATAAAAATAAATTGTGTTTAAGTATGTATACTTAAATTATGACCTGGCTGATGAAGAACACCAACGTAAAGGAATGGAAATAAATGTTTTGTATCTCTTTTTGTTCAGTCTGAACGCAATTAAACACAAAGTAAAAGTGACTACTTCTATTTGGGTTTGTTCATAACAATGACAAATGTCTTCCTCAAGTGAGTTGTTGTCAGAGTATTGCTGTATTTGTCCTATAGAGGGAGGAATGAACACATGAAAAAGATCCACTGGTGGTGAAGATCACGCATACATTGACAATCAGATTCTTTTGACAAAACCTACTTTTTTAACCAGACAATTCTGGGGGAAAGAGCTCTGGCCCACCAATATCGCTAAATCGACCAATTTCTATAATGACTAGTAACACACACAACTTGTTTATTTCTGCTCAGTCACCATTGTGAAATCACTTAACTGCCAAAAACTACCCAACAGTGTAATGATTTCCAGTCTGCATTCCTGTCAGGAGGGTTGTAAACACATGTGATCGTTCATGCCAGTGATGTGGACTCTTTATTGGTTGTCTACAATGTCATAATATTCAGAACTGTGTGTTAGCTTTTATACAAGTCAATGTGTGCATGTACGCTTACATATTGAGTATATTTTATTACTTCCTTTCCTATTTAATGATATTAAATGTGTTTGCAAACTAACAAGTCGCTTCACTCATCTGTTGCCATCTTTATTTCTGTTGTAATGTGAGCAACAGCAGGAAACAGTTGACCTGCAGGTTAGACGCGAGAGGGAGAGACACCTGTGAGCTGCTCATCTATATTTAGTTTTACAACATGAATGAAAGAGAGGCCTTTAAAAACGTATAAATCTGTGATAAGGAGCAAATCCCTTGACGTGTTTATAAGGCTTTAAACCAGAAGCGCATGGTTTTAGGCCACTGCGTCTAAAAGGTTTGTTGGAAAATACTTTTGTTAAACATTTAAAAGGCTTGAAGCCATATTCAAACTCATGTAGCATTGTGGTAATAAAGTAAATACAAGGTTTTTAGAGCATCATTTTGCATGTATTGCATAATGCTTACAGTGCAAGGTGGTGTCAGTATATTACAGGGAAATGGCAAACAAATAAATGCGTGAGAAAAAAAATGGCCAAAAACTGCCCATATCAGTCAGAACGACTGAAATCAACCTGTTTTTCTGATCGAAAAGTAACGCTGTACTATTATCACCAGCTATACAAAGTATTTTAGTTTTTTTCACCGACATTTAAAGGCGGTTCAAGTAGTTGTCGCTAGATGGCGGTATTACCCGTGCGCCACAGAGGGAAACGCGGAAGTGGCCAAACATTGTTCTCTTGCAGACGCCGTAGAGCCGATGTTGCTGTTTCGCGTCCGTTTATTGTCATTTATCGTATTCGGCCACTTACACACGCTTCCACAGGTAAGTCAACGGATTAGAAACTGTTAATTTGCGTAAAGGACTGCGTTGTTTGCACTGTCAAAACTGATAATGTATTCGTACCTGGTGGCTGTTTAGGTTAGCTATGCTAGCTGAGTTAGCATATGAACATGTTAGTCTTGTTCAAGGTTCTGATATTGTCAAACCCATGAAGTTAATGTTGTTTTACGTCGTTATTGGTGATGCAAGCGCGTTTTTTGCTTGTACTGGAATATATATGCATTTCTGACAGGCTGAAAAATGACTCCAAACTCGAGCTCCTGACCCTTGTCAACGTCATCACGCCACATTTGAGCTAGGTAACGTCGTATTTCTTGATGTATTCTTACACACGTCTCAGTAGAATTCACTCGTGCTCACATTTGTTTCCGGTGCAGGTTCCACAGCTGGTGACTCATGCTTTCTGATGAGCTCGACTCCAAGCCAGAGGTAATGAGGTCGTCCTCTTTCCAGCCGAGACATCTTCCGGATTCTAATATTCCGTGTGTTCCTGAAGCTGCTGGTGCAGTTTGTCCAGAGCGCGTCCATCCCTCTGGGCCAGGGTCTGGAGGACTCTGAATGTAAGCAGCCCCCTCTGCCGCTGCTGGCCCCGGCGGATGGTCCACTGTGCAGCCAGCTGCAGCTGACAGGTCAGCAGCTCCGCCACACTTCTTTCCTCTCACTCACAGGGGCTTTTTAAAGCCATAGTTGTTGTAAGTACTGTATATTTGAAATTGCGTATAGGCGAAAATTACAGACACGGACTCGAGCTGCTTGATGCCAGCTTCATGAAACTGTGGCCTAATGTTCAGATCCCAGAAGGTCAGAGGTGGGCAATTCATTTTCCACATTAGAAACTGCAACGGTTTGTCAAAGGAAAGACAGCGATGACTACAAAACATGACAGAAAAATATCTAAAATATGTGCTTGAGTAACAAGGACAAAACAAACTTAAAGAAGATGAAATCTAAGAAAGGATACTAAGAAGTGTAAACATGCCATGAAACATACTGAAATATTTCATTTTATATGCCCTTAATTTGAATATAAATCAACTATGGACTGGTTCAGGATAAGAATATATTTTCAGTATTCTGTCAATGTGTTTTGAGGAACAAGAAAAACACAAACTAATGAAAAGAAGAACATGCTATATTTACTGTTGAAGTGGTGGTGGTGACTAAAAGAGAGAACGAAAAAAAATTAGGACATTTTTGCTTTAGTTTTAGTCAAACGGGCCACGAAAACACAGGCATCGGGATGCATATGGCCCCTGGGCCGCACTTTGCCCAGCTCTGCAGCTAAATGATGGGAGGTTTCATGTTGTTCAAAGCCAAAAAATAATGTTCCGTCTCGTGGTTTCTGAAAATGAGAACATGCTTCCATAAACGCTCAACTCCTCTTCTCTAATGTTATTTTTTAGAATCTTATTTACAAGTAGATGCTGAAGTTTAGAAGAAAAGACAAAAAATATGACTGTACATTATAATAACAATAATAATAATAATAGTAATGACGTAATCTTACTGTCCTGAAAATATATCGAACTGGTGATTTAAAACTGAGACCTGGAGTTTTGTGAACCATTACACCTCTATGAGTCCCAATCATAAACCACGTGTCCTTGAACATTTGAACACCACAGTGGCGTCTTCTTTCTTAGAAAATACCTTGTTAATCCATAGCTTTTGACTGTAACGTAAGCCTTTTTTTTAAGTCATTCATTTTAGTGTTGTGTTTGAGAAAGTGTTGAACGTATTCAAATAAATTCAAAATTCTCATGCAAACTTTTGACAAATACTGAGAAGCAATATCAGTGACATCATTACACAGATGTTTTTGTGTGCAACTACTAGGAGGGAAAAGAGAGACGTGTTTGCAGTATCCACCCAAGTACATGTACATCGATTACACTTTAGAAGAGAAAGTTTATGCAGTTTAGTCGTGTTTTGTTTCTGGCAGCTAGAAAAACAAACAAATAGTTTGGTTATATATTCAATCTCAATGTGAGGTGTGTTGTTCGTGCTTTTCATGTTAAAGTCTAGCAGAACATTTACTGTTAAATATGATGGACGTATTGTAGCGTTGCATTGTGATATGACCACTGTTTTGCATAAACAAGGCATCAATACTGCTCGTCTTTAGTTTCGAGCCAGCTTATAAGTGCATCTGCTGTGGCTGTTTATAGTCCTTTACTTTTGCATTTATCATCTTCTGCTTGTTGGCTGCAAGTCTGAAAGCCATTCATCACCGGACGCTCATACACAGTTAGCAGCAGGAGCTGAGGAGTGGAAGTCAGTGGAAGCTTGTTCAGCAACAAGCAGAGTCAGTGGCTCCTCAAATGGATGTGCTAGTCATGGGGCAGAAACCAGTAATGTAAACTGATGACTGAAATTTCGACCAACGATTCAAGCCTGGAAGTTGACGCAAGATGAGTTGTTGACCTAACTGAATTGCTGCTGAATATTTTTTTATCAACTGGATTCACTGCCACAGATGGCGCCTTGAGCCCAGAGCCGGAAACCTCTCCGCCTCTGTCAGAGTTCGGAGGTCTGCCGGAGCGCAGCCCCCTGGTGGTGCAGACGGCCACTCATCTCCGAGCGTCGCCCAGCCCGCCGCCCATCCTGCATGACCTTCAACAGTCGGAGAGCACGTCCTACGTGCTGCTGAACCTGGCGAAAGGTGAGCTAACAAAGCACCAGGAAGATGAGGGTGAGCTGACGCGGTTTCGGAAGCGCTAGTTTTCAATCTTTCACAAGTGGTGTGTTCTTGGATCACATTGTAGCGTCTGTCCTCTCGCTCCACCACACATCATCACGTCGACCTAATGACCCTGCTTGTCATCCGTCTCCTCTCGCAGGCATCACAGCCGCCTCAGACTCCCTGATATTTGCCACAGATGGTGCTGGAGAGGAGGAAGAGGAGGGGGAGGAGGAGGGGATCTCATCTGGGGACTACGGGCTGGATGGCAGCGCGCCTTGGTATCTGCGGGTCCAAGAGCTCGCCCACGACAGCCTGATCGCCGCCACGCGGGCGCAGCTCGCCCGAGATGCCAAGGCCAGCCAGGACGCTCGTGCCGCCAGCACCACCAACGGTACGCTCCCTTCTGTTTTCCCCATTAATGATGCGGCGGTGTTACATCATCTGTTGTGCGGAACTGGGTCAGAAAGTGTTTGCTTCTACATCCCAATTACTAATAAAGTTTGGCGGGACAAAGTGACTAAAATGAGATACTACTCCTTTTTTAAAAAGGTTGGTGGTACTGCTGCTGTACCCCTCAGCTCACTTCAAAGACAGGTGGGAAATAAACAAGGTCACGGCGAACACAGCGGCGCAGACAAAGTGCCTTCATCGAAATGAATTTGTCTTTGTTGCCAAACGTTTACAACCGACTGAAATACCTGAAAATGAATGTCTTCATTTTTGGCTGTTGACCTGGAGCAACTGAACTGACCCAAACTGCCATGATACATACGCTAAGACTTGTCTCACTGAAACGCTCTCTGCTTTTTATTGATACAGATAGTTGCAGCTGTACTTGTGATATTTCTTTTTTTTTCCTAGTTTATTGAAGTCTGTGTGTCCTGATCAATGTTGATCCTGTTGGACTCTGACGGGATTCTGCCCTGCGTCAGTGAACCAAAAAGGTCGTCATGTTAGTTGCTCTATCCCACCACTAGGTGCCGCACCACGTCAGTCATCTCTCTCTCTTGCATCCCCTGGTTGGTTTTCGAGAGCGCTTTTCTGTGTCAGCACAGATGAGAAACGATGGTTTTGGCACCTTTATGCAGCCATTTACAGGCATTTTGGCTCACCTGGAGCCTCTGCCTGTTTTCTGTTATGGCCCCGCAGCTCTCGACTGTTAGTGAGAAGGTGTTTGAGAGGTGATGTAGGTGAGGGCTTTGTGCTGCGGAGTGGAGGTCCAGCATTCATGGCTCTATCAAAACCTATTTTGTGGTTCCTAAGGAGACACCTGCCTGACCCGAGCCAGCAAACTGGCAAGCAAAGCCAGTGGCAGGTGAGCCGTTTCAGCCTGTTCCTCTCGTCTCTGTGTGAGGTGTTTCCTCATGTTGCTTCTGAACCTCAGGTCTGGAGCATCTGTGGAGCAAATCGCTGCACATTTGCCGCAGCAGGCAAGAGCAGGCCACTGTCTTCCAGTCACTCCAGGCCTCCTCCCCAGAGGTTCTGCTGGGAAGGAGATGTTTCCTCTCCCAGTCTGGATCTGCTCGTACCATCGGTGACATTCATGACTGTCCACAGGAAAATTATTTTTCCTGGAAGCACAAAGTGTGTGTGTGTGAGTTGGAGAACCAAACCGTTTCACAGATGAAAGGTTTATTCATGGGGAAAGTGCACGAGCGAGCTTGGAGGTGTGTCGCACACAGGCTCCAAGCTGGCGCCCAGTGTTCAGAGGAAGTGATCAGCAGCGCGGCGGCCGACCTCCTGCCGACTCAGACGAGATGATTCTGTGTTCCAGCAGCAGCGGGGAGTGACTTTCATGCGGCCCGCTGCTGCAGCTGGTTAAAAGGAAGTGATTGCAGGCAGCAGCAGGTTGTTTTCCTCTGGCCGCGGCGCGTCCGCTCAGTGATAAGCTTTTATGCAGTGGGACTCCAGACTCCGACCACGTGGCACTCCTCCACTGTTCTCACTTGCCTCTCCCCGTTGCCTAGGCGACCACGCTTTGCCATCCGAGGAGGACAAGCGCGAGCCGCCATCCAGGACGAACCACCCGCTGTCCAAGCAGATCCTCCGCTGCTCCTTCGAGGGCTGCTGCCGGACCTTCACCTGGCCGGCGCACCTCAAGTACCATCTGAAGACCCACAGGTGAGCGCTGGAGTGAAGGTTGGCAGGCAGACGAAAGTCTTGTTGGTGACTTTTTCTCCAACCTAGAAAACAAAGTTACAAATGAGACGCCACCTGCACCAGACAGACATTGAATGTAGCCCCTCCTGCGTCATTCAGAGAGAGACAGTCTCCAGCACTGACATGACTCATGGCTGACCTTGACTCTCTTGCGTAACAATACATTAAAATTCCTCCGCTTCCTTCCTTCCTTCGAGCAGACTGTTTGGCGTGACGTCTAAGTCAGTTAATAACTCAACCCTGTTAGCAGATTAATGAAGCGACACTGCAGGGGCAGGAAACTGTTTTATCCTGGTGACAACAGAGTTGATGCCTCTGTGGGAGTTAGAGTGATGTGCTTCATCTGTCGAGACGTCATCGACACTGAGGTGCGACCTGGACGTGACCTTTATGTGGGGACATGAAGCCCAGCAGACCAGGGCTTCAATCCCTTCAGCAACAAAGTGTTCTCTGAAGCACAAGCAAGAAATGCAGAGGGACTGTCTGCTGGTGACTATCTGGCCGAGGCAGAGCCGTTGTGGTGGAGCCACCCGCGGCCTCTGACAGGTTCCGCTGCTGTGTGCGGGAGCCGCCCAGAACTGGGTCAAGACTTGCTAGCGAGTGAGCGGTGGAGCCGCTCCGTCACCCTAGCTGAAGTAAATCTATTCGCGGTCTACCCCTGACTGACCTTGTGGCACGCCACCCTCAGTGAACCGTGCAGTCTGTTTCTCTCCATAGAAATGACCGAATGTTCCGCTGCGGCGCTGAAGGCTGCGGGAAGAGCTTCTACGTGCTGCAGAGGCTGCAGGTTCACATGAGGACGCACAACGGCGAGAAGCCCTTCATGTGCAAGGAGAAGAACTGTGGCAAGAAGTTCACCACGGCTGGGAACTTGAAGAACCACCGACGCATCCACACAGGTGAGGAGCAGGTGACTAGATGTTAGTCTGAGCAACCCCTGCTGTGAGACGCAGAAGTATCAATGGTGGCTCCACGTATTTGTGCTCCAGGAGAGAAGCCGTTCCTCTGTGAGGCGGACGGCTGCGGTCGCTCCTTCGCCGAGTATTCCAGCCTCCGGAAGCACACACTGGTGCACTCGGGTGAGTGGAGAGGCCGGGATTCAAACCTCTGGAGAGAGTCAGAGTTCCATTCAGCCACACGTTGTCGGCAACAAGGCTGTCTCAGAACACGGCTTTAGAAGTTGATAGTGGGGGTGTTGAGTTTTGTAAGACTTTGAAGCATATTAGCATTGTTAGCACCTGGGTCACACCTCTGTGGTGCAACACGAGAGACTTTATTCCTGTCCTTGTCAACACATTCATGGAGCATGTCGGGTTTCTCATCCAGCGTTGCAGTCTCTTGAACACACCTTGCTTCCTGTGTTACTTCCTTGATAGACAGGTGTGAGGCAATCTGGGAGTTGGTCTTCAGCTACTTTGTGTAGCATTTTAGTTCAGCCTTGGCTTGGCAGATGTGGCGGATGGCTTCATTGAAAACTCATTCTTACCTGGATCTTGCTTCAAAAACTGCTGATGTCGTCATAATTGGGGAGAGCCAGTTAGTGACACAAGTGGGCTTCAGAGTCCTTGCTGACTCCCTCACGAGGTGTGTGTGTGTCCCAGGTGAGAAGCCTCACCACTGCGGGATCTGTGGGAAGACGTTCTCCCAGTCTGGCAGCAGAAACGTCCACATGAGGAAGAGACACGGAGACGAAGGCCATGCCAGCGAAGGAAGAGAAACGGGTTCGTCTTCTCTCTCTTTCTCACACACACACACACAGTATGCTAATGTCTGGCGTTTATTGCTGGGAGCTGATTCTACATTTAAAAATGTGCATAAATCAGCGGCTGGTTTAGGTTTGATTTCGAGAGAGGACTTGAATAATTGATAGTTTTTTTTGTTAAAAATGTATCGTCAGCATTGATATTCTTAAAGGGCCGCGACCGGGTTCAAGTGCGGATGTCAGGCGGGTTCAGTCGCTGTGTTTGAGTGAGTGACTCACCTCCAGGATCCATCCGCTCCCTGTGACGTCTCAGGCAGTGACTTGTGACTTGTTAGCGTGTCCACGTGTCAGCAGCCAGACCCGCCCCTCGCTGTGCCACAGCTTCACCAGACGAGCAAAACTCCCATTACGCACAGATTTATTTGGGTCACCCTCCCACGGAGGCTCCAGCAGAAAAGACGTGTGATATTTACCATGAGTTGGCTGACTGACTGACTGAATGGTGGCTTCAAACCTGGACGAAGCCAGCTACAGCAGGTGTCCAGGCAGGAGACGGGTCGTCGGCCTCCAGTCACCACAACTTTATCTCTGCTGTTTGTGGCACAGGGGAAGCACTCACACAAAGCAGCTTGCTGGAGGCTGACGGAGAGAACGGAGACAGCATGGTTGCCATGGCGACGGCGGTGGAGCCAATCGATCTTCATCACGCCATGCTCACGTCGCCAGGTAACTTCTCCAGGAACTTTTCTTAGTGGTGAAGGTCAACGACAAAATGGACTTTGTAATGACGTGGCAAACGCCACGACCAGTACAGAGAGCCTGCAGACACGTCAGAGCGACTCGCTACACGAGTCATCAAGTCGTTGTGTTGCTTTAACACACAAGTCAGAGGGTCTCTGCTCGCCCTTCACATTTTTAATTGGCCTGTCAGCATCAAACCCGAAAGGCAAAACCAGGTGAAGCAGCAGAAACTCAAGGTCAAACACTTCCTCTGCTCGGAGTCAAAGTATGTGGCATGTGCTCTCTCTCTCTCTCTTCACCTCAGACTCTGCAGACTCAGTGGTTCTCTCGCAGCCTCATGAGTTGGTATCCATGGCAACAGAAGACCCCACGTACGGGGAGGACGTGGTGGCGCTGCTGTGACCCCCTGCACCGCGGGCAGGTCACTTGTGTAGATATGTACTGAACTGTTGACTATAGAGGCTCTACCAATGGTCCCAAAGACGAACGTGGGTTTAGAAACATGTCCAGGAAAGGTCTTGCGTACAAAAGTGTTATCAGAGAAGATTCAGGCCGGAGAGGTTGATACAACGCAGTGACGGTAGTGACTCACTCGCTGGTGAGTCACTACCGCCTTGCTCATTAGCTGCTTCTTTTGACTGGAAGAGGGAGACTCCATTACTCATGAGAGCGGGCGAGCGTGCTCCTCACTGGACCTTCAGGTTGTGGACGTGCTTCAGGACGGCGCCCAGAGCCCAGCTGGCCTCCACGCTCCTCACTTTCTTGGTCAGCTGCAAGACAACACCAAATGCCTTTTGTATTTATTAAAATAAAACCATTATCTGAAGACAAGCTCAAGCCTCTGCTGCATGTGTGTGTGTGGCTTATGAGGAATCTTCTGACTGGAGGAGGAGAGCCAACTCGGCATCATGGAGCAGTCGCTCAGGTCCTCACGACTCACCTGCAGCTTGGACGTGTCCTGGAAGCCGAACCCATCCCGGAGCAAACTGCTGATGTAGGTCAGGTCCAGACACAGGAAGGGCTGCCTGGAGTCGGCCATCTTGTTACACACTGACAGAGGAAGCGTGAATATCAGTCAACAGCGCTGGAGTTGACACTGGAGCTCACCTTCTTTCGCTCTCCTCCTGAAGTCTCGGACCTCCAGGGTTCCACCACTGAGCCCATCTGGGACAGAAGCTCACGCCATCACACGCTTTCAGGGAGCAGGTGTGAGCACTCACCTATCAGACCTGCATCCACCGCTCGGTCATAATAGTAAGAGAATGCGTAGAAGACCTCGCTGTTGTTCTGGACTTCCTGTGGTTGGTGGAAACTCCCCTTCACCACCTGTGACACTTCCTGGTAGCAAAGTTTAAATCCTGTTTGACCTGCGGAAGACATGAATAAAGTCACTCGCACTATAGCTCATACTGCACTGCCACAGTTGGAGCCGTGGATGTGACAATTCTCCACTCCATCAAGTGCTAGTTCACCACTCACCACGTGGGTCTCCAGCCACTTGATAGTGAGTCCCTCCAAAGCTCCAATCTTCCTGGAAGCCCTTGGGCAGACAAGTGCTGGTGAGCACCTGCACCTTCGTCCCTGCCAACACAGTCAGGTGAGCAAAGCCACCCAAGCAGCAGGCGTCCACTCATCCGTCCTGAGCTGTGCATGAGTGATGCTCATTGAAGAGCGTGACACGCTCCGACGTGACTGATCCACACACACGCACCTTCTGCTCCCAGCACGGCCAGGCGGGCGGCCATCAGCCCACTGCCCAGATAACTGCAGGTTCCAAAGAGAAGAGCCATTTTGAGCAACAAATTATTTTCTTCCAACAATATCATCTACAGCTCAAAAGCGGGTTACATTACGTCTCTCTCTCCCTCTCTATATATATATATCTTTCATGCTTCTGCTCAAGAAGGCAGCACATGTTAGTGAATGTTCTCAGCAGTGACAGGCTCATGAGGCTTCATGAAACAGTGACCGCATCTTCAGAGCTCAGTAGGTGGCGCTCTGCGAGCTGAAAGCCAAAGATTTTAGAGCAGAGAGCGCCACCTAGTGGGCTCTGAAATGAGGACGCTGTTTCATGAAGCCTCAGTGCATCACTAGCACTCACTTCACATTTAAGGGCCAAACCAAAGGCACCATGCTTGCAGACCAGATTGTGAGAGGTAACTGCCGCCACAACTGCACAAGCATGTTTTGACTATCAAAGGTTTGAAAACTGAAGCAGAAACTTGTGAAACATCTGCTGGATTTCCTGAGTGCAGAGGAAGCAGCCGACAAAAGCAGTAAAAGACGAGCGGCTCATCTCCAGTGTTGGGTAAAGGAAGCGCTTTGGAGTGAATACAAAGATTAACGTTACCTGTGAGTGTACAATTGGTAGGACCTGTTGAAGACCTCAAATCTGCTGATGTAATCCTCCAGTGGAACACTCTCAATGGTTTCCTGCAAGGTCACATCAAGGACACGTGCGCTGAGCCGAACATCGACTTTGTTCTCATGCGTGGGACTCACTTTCATTTTAGGCAGGAAGGTGATCTGAGTGGATCCTCCTCCCAAATCCAGGATTCCCACCATTGCCTCGGTTGGCTCATCCAGGTGACCTGAAAGCACTTCCTGTTTAGCTCAGGCAGCCAAAACAACAAAGGCTTCGGCAGTTCAGACGCCGCTCTTGGTGTCGACGGCGTATGATATCTCAGGAATAGTTGGTGATGAAGATCAGAGCCTTTCATCTCGGCGGGCTTGGCCTCAGACGAGCGACGCGTTCCGCAGTGTTAAGACTCACCTGTCAGGAAGTTCAAAGCAACCCACGCCAGGATCCCTGGATTTAACAAACAACAGAAGAGTGGAGTCAAAAGAACCAGCGTCTGCACTGAGGGCGCCGTTTCAACATCAACAACAACTGCAGCAGCCACGACGAGGCGTGGTGGATCATCTCAGCCACATGACAACCACCTGGTGATCAGGATCAGTGAGGTTTCTGCTGCTGTCATCACCTTCAGTGGCGGCAGATGATGACTCAGCAGTCCCACCACTGCAGCCTGGTGCGGCTTATAGGAACATAATAACGGTGCAGACTTGAAAACATCACCTTCGTCGGTGCCGTTCATGATGCTGACGCTGTTGTCCGGGACCAGGAACGGACACTCAGCAAACACGTGCCGGACCTGTGGAGGAGGGAGAGGAGGAGGGTGAGCAGCCCAGGAGACACCTGCTATCTATTGTTCCTGCAGCCATGTCATTCCTTCCGGGGGATTAATAGAGCATCAGTCATCCTAGCAAGTGCCCCAGGGCCACACATGACTATCTCATCCTTCAGTCCAGGCACTTGTGATAGCCTCGTCTCCACGGCCTTCACCTGAAGGAGAAGAGCAGCAGGCCTGCGTCACATGCCTCCACTCCCCTCCTCAGTAACACAGGGGGAAAAGGGTTTCATCACTGAGCGCTGTCGATTTATCCAGTGACTCCGTTGGAAAATATCACCTTTAAATTGCTCATGTTTTACATGACGTTCCTTATCCAACAGCCTCAGAGGAGTCTGACGTGACCGGTGCCTGGAACACTGACGTTCATGAACAGGCTGGTGAGGCTTCATGAAACAGGGACCTCATTTACAGAGCACAGTAGGTGGCGCTGTCCCTTTAATAATTACATGAGGTTTCATTGAAATGGTTGTTCAAAGCCAAAGCCTGTAGAGCAGAGAGCGCCACCTAGTGATAATGAGGAACCCGTTTCATGAAGCCCCTTCATATAGAATGGTGGACATGTACTGCAGCTGATGGGAGATGTCAAGCTGCAACCCCGAACGGGCGACATCTGACTTGGTCCTTGGAGCCGGATGATGACACCATTCCAAGGAGGGTGATCTATGTCGACTAAAGTGCACGGTCAAGGTCTACTCGACTCCTCAATGGCCAAGAGACACAAAACCTAACCGTGAGAACATAAAGTCTCCCGAGTCATTAAAGTGGATTTAACCAGTCTTGTTTGCTGAAAGTCAAACATTTGGAGAATCAAAAACTAAATATCAGGGAAAGTTTTTTCCATATACTCCTTGTTTGTGACTTGAATCTTGTCTTTTAGCCTCTAATGTAGTAAGAGTCAGAGACACTTCAAAGCTACCACACAAACAAACAAGGGATTCTATTCCATTTTAAGCCTTTAGGGATAATGCTATGTCTAACTTGAGTGAAGAACTGACTCGGACCGACGAGCGGACTCAGCTGCCGAGCCTCTGACCTGGTCTAGAAGAGTCTGGGCTTTTTCCTCAGGCAGCAGTCGGAGACCAGCTGTGGCTCTGAGGACCACAGGGGTCTGCTTCCACTCCAGACGTGGAATCACCTTCCTGGCCACCTTCAGCAGCATCCTCACGGCCTGTCCAGCCTGTGAAAACAGATGGATCTCTCAACAGCAGGGCCGTGTGTGGTGGAGTGGAAGGAAACCAGCCGAGAGCACTGGCTCATATGAACCTGCGCCGAGGGAGTGATACACACATATATATATATATATATATATATATATATATATATATATATATATATATATATATATATATATATATATATATATATATATATATATATATATATATATATATATTTTTTTTTTTTTTTTTTTTTTTTAAACAATAATTACACAGTAATGACTGTTGATTTCGGTGCAACTTTGAGTTTAACTTTACCACTGCCAGTTTTCCATTTTAGTTTTAGGTACAAGCTGGTATCATTGAACACCAACCCACATAATAGCTGGCGGCTTAGTGACAAGCATGGAAAGTACAAGCCACTCAGCATGACTCTAGCATGAATGTCTTAGTAAAACTCCCACCTGCACAAAGTTTAGAGGGAAAAAAGTCCCTTAAATTCGGTTTCATTACTCCACATTGCTCTGGTTTTATGTAAACAACATCGATAATAATAATAATAATAATAATAATGTAAGTTATATACAACTTCCAAACTCTCCTCTTATAGCCATTTCTGGAAGTGGCACCTCTTGGACTATTTTTTTTTAAACAACAAGCAATGAACCTGGGATTCAGTGGCCACGTACCCCATTTGTATATGCAGCTGAAATGTTTTTTAAAAAAAGTGTTTTGTCCCTTATGACTCAAAAATGCACAATCATACAAAAATAAAAGGTGAATAAAAGCTAAGCATGGAAAATGTCAGTATTCTCCAAAACTAAATTTCACAAAGTCTGGGGTTCTTTCATTTCATTCTTCCAGTCTTTTAAATCCCTTTGAATTTGTGTTTTTTTTTTCTTCTTTGTTTTTTTCTGGGTTTTATTTTTTACATTTGTCATTATTATTAATATTATTTGGTTAATATTCCTACGCAATATTTCTCTGATGAAGGCCACGCAGCAGCTCCACTTCCTAACATCTACAAAAGCTCCATATTGTGGTGATCATGCATAGGTTTTAGGCTGCTGGCATGGGAATGGGTGTCTAATAGGTGGGTTTGTTTATTTTATTTTTCTTGGGCGTGGAATTGTATTTCTTTTGTTGTTGTTGTCTTGTTGTTGTTGCCGTTTCAATTACTTCAACTTGTAATGTACTTTCAAAATTGCTTTTCTAACCTTTGTATTTGAAAACCAATAAAAACATTTTGAATAAAAAAACATACCGATAACCTGTAACACGTTGAATGGATTTCACACGTCCTTAAAACAACAACCTGCAAGAGAACCTGAACTATCCTCAGATGACGAACCAACTCTACTTGCTCTACTTTTGAGAGTCTGGATTACAGTAGAACGGTCCATAACTTTTCTCTGACCCCAACATTTGATAACACTCACCATTTTTGGGTAGTTTGCATACGCAGACAGACCCGGCTTCAGAGAATGAAACACCTCATTGTCCAAAACAGGCAGCTTCCCTGCAAACACAGCATCCGCCCACATCCAATAAACAGAAATGAATAGTTGAGATGTTCAATCTGCTTAACAAATGTGTGAAGAATAGGACGCCTCGCAGCGCTCCAAACAAAAATAGACTTCTCACAAAAGACAGAAAATCTAATCCACAGACGCTCGGCATGAGCAGGAGGCGAACACTTGTCCTACCTGAATCACTGCGGATGAAGGTGTAGACGTGGATGCGTGTCCCCGTGCTTCCAGCGTCAAACATCACCGCGTAGAAGATACGGCTGTGATTTGCCGGTCGGCTCAGACCCGGGACGATGCTCCAGAAACTGCTGGTCAGGTCCAGATAGGACACTTGGAGCTGAGCTCGGACCACAGCGAGCAGCAGTAGCAGCAGCACGACAGGCTTCATCTCCACTCTGAAGGAAACACGTTAGAAACTGAAGTGACTCCAACACTCCAAGTGTAGCCGACTTGCTCTTGGAAATCTTAAAATTACAGCCTGACAAGGCGACCGGTTATTAACCCGCCCTCAGCCCTCACCAACCACCTGAGACACAGCTGAAATCTATGCCTCCACCTGCTGAGTCATTCCAGCAGCCTGTTCACATCATCATGTTGGACATGACGCTTTAGATCTGAATGGCTGATGGATTTTCCCCAGTCCAGACATATTTGGACATTTTACTCATATCTGTTAGAAAAGCAGGAAAGAAAATAAGGAGAAAAAAAAGCTACAAAACAGTTAGATGCAATTATTATTTACTTATTAACTACTTTATGACAAACTTGTCTAAGAGCGATACAATTTATATAGTAGCGAAACAACAGCTGTCCCCAAAATTCAAAACTAACTTCCCTGCTGCTCTTTTTTCCATTTTAAAAGATTGATAAAACATGTGAGTAACATCAGAATTGGCACTGTGACCAATGTAAACATCAATTTCTTCGCATTCAGTGAGACAGAAATATTATCCAGCAGAATAAAGAAGGGGGGAATTTACTTCTTTCTTCACCATTATTGATGCCTCACAACAATATTACTTGGCTGTTATTGTTTCACCAACTGTGAGAAGCAGTTAAGTGACGCAATACTTCAATTTCAGTTTATTATCGCCCTTTATTCTGAATAATATCGGTTGCACTTGCACCCTCCAGTATTTGTACATCATTATTCGGCTGCAAAACAAGCGGACGGACTGGTTTAAACGCAACCCTGGTTGCACCTGTTGACACTTTAAAGGTTTTTCAGGTTTAAAAGTGAACAACAGGCTCGAATGGACAGACATCCCATTACAGTCCCCACTAGTTAATACCGGCACTTTACTTTACCGTTGTTATGTTGTGAGTCGCACTTGAGTTGAACTCTCCTCTATATCAGTATCCTTAGCGTAATTGCTGGTGAAAATCCTTAGCGTAACGTAATTTCAGCAGTTGGAACTCAATTTTAATTCGTTTTTTCGCATTTAAAACGGCTGGTTCCAACATTAGCATTAGCTAAATATTAGCACCCGGGCGCGACGTACTCCATCCAGGGCTACGGAAGTACACTTCACTCCATGGTTGACTTAAAATGTGTCTCCTCACACACAGTAGAGATGTAGAAAAGGTGAATTATAACGCAAAAAGGACAGACACACTCACCATGACGACTGACTGAGCACTCGCTCCTGTCTGTCAACTATTAGTGACGTCATAAATCCAGCGCCTGTACGTTGCTGTTGGAAACTTTCTTTTGTGAAGACCGTTCTTAAAACCTGCACTGTGAATGAAGTTAGGCTTTGCAATCTAAAAGTCGCTAATATACTGAGATACATTCACGTAAAAAAAATATATATATATATTCGGTTGCCATGACAACCACCGGAGGAGGGCTCATACAAGCTATGCTGTATAGCTTGGCTCATTTCATCCCTCAATTCTATTAAAAGGTGCATCATTACAGATCACTTCAACAGAAAATGTAATGTTAAATGATATAAACCAAACAGAACAATGGGGGTTGCTTTCAAAAGTGTTTATTAAAACAGTCATATGCCTTGTCTTTCAACATTCACTGGAAATGTTTAAGAGTTTAGACAAAAAACTGAAGCCACTACTCATGTGTGCATCTCAGGCAACAACTGCATATGAAGTAACATACCTACTCCATCATTTATGACCTCTAACAATCAGAATCAGAAACAACACACCTAGAAGACACTGAATCCAGGACATCCAAGCAGAAAGCTGGAGCTGTAAAATCCATTTTGCATTATAATCGAGGGGTTCCAGTGGAGTGCCACGCATTTGTCTTTTGTCCACAAAAATGCTCAGATGAGAAGTCCAAGGTGAAAAGAAAACATGTGGAAGACATTCTGATCATTCACAGCTCAGACAAACCAAGCCATTTCATGTGTCGCTTCTGAAGCAGACTGGAGAAATTCACGACTTCAGAAGAGGTAAGATACAAAATATACACCCAACACAACACCTGGGTCTGTGTTGGAGATGTCAATTTTACACCAAGTGCTGATTCATCCACATCGGTGATGATTAAATATTGACCAATTTTTATTCCACATAAGGAACATTTCTCAGCAACCAAAACAAGAGGCTCATCCACGATTAGTGCGGCATAAAAGGATGACGAATTTAGCGGCCCATGGTCGGCATGGTAACAGCTGGGCTGGTCACTGTGGCGTCCTCTGCCTTCCATTGTGATGTCACCGTCTTGATCTGGGTGTAGAACTGGATGCCCTGGACATGAAAACACCATCAGTCATCTCTTCACCGCCTCATGTGCTTGTCGAGTACCTGTTTGCCATAGAAGTTTGTGTCTCCTCTGAATGATCCTCTGGAGCCAGTGAATGAAAACATTGGAAGAGGGACTGGGATGGGAACGTTCACTCCGATCTAGACAAAAACACGGGGGGGATGGGGGGAAAAGACAAAACCAGATGACAAGTTGACTCACTGGGAGGAATAAAAATCCCTGTATCTTCATACTTAACAGTCAAAAATATGTCATTGACACAGTACAAACAGGACCAAAACCTGACATTTAAAAATAAGAGCTCAGACAGCTTCACTAGTAAATACAGAGCAGTGGTTGTATGGTCAGAAAACTGAGTGTTAACAGGTTGTTTAACTGCTCAACAATGTGTGTCAGTCATGGCATTTTGGCCAGTCCTCACTTTGTCAAGCCTCATTTTTAGGGTTTAAAATTCTAAATAGGTTATTATAAGTGGGCTTTAGTTTGGTTACAAGTGAAGGTTAAGTTTAGCCATTTGTTTTAGATGGCTAGGTTTAGGGGGAGAGGCTGGGGTGAATGTCAACGTATATCAATGACAGTCCTCACCAAGATAGGAAGACAAAGGTGTGTGACTGTGTGTCGGATTGTGATTTCTACTTTGTGGGGACCAAGGGTGTGAAGTCACATTCAGCTCCCCATTGCGACCTCAGCACCACGCCATTGAACACTTCAGCACAGCATATTTACAACTTCACTCGAACTTGACGTCTAATGTTTCCTCAGTCTGCTATGAAACGCCTCCCACACACTCCAAACAGATGACTCACTCCAAGGATACAAACTTCCTTCATCTCCACATTTCAAACTCTCCTCTTCATTCCGAACATGTCTCACCTGGCCGACATCCACCTCGTGTGTGTATTTGCGAGCAGTGGCTCCGTTGGTGGTGAAGATAGCGGTGCCGTTGCCGTAGGGGTTTCTGTTGATCAGAGAAATGGCCTCATCCAGACTTTCCGCCTCAAGGACGACCAGCACCGGGCCAAAAATCTCCTCCTTGTAGCACGTCATGTCGGGCTGCAAAGATAAAGTTCCTGTCAACTCATTCGATGACACAAATCAAGTGGTTATTTCTGACCCATCTTTAAGTGTACAGCTTCCCCTTCAATAAACTGCAGATCTCATGGTTTCTACTGCGGCAGCATTGCACAGCACAATTCCTGCGTTAGAGGCAGCATTGTGCACTTGGCTCCTCTCCCGAACCTATATATAGAACATGACAGGTGGGAAAGTAGTGCACAAAAAGTAGACTCTCCACCCTGCCTGTTCCTCGCTCTTGATCCCAGACTCAAACAAAACAGTTGTTTTTAGGTCTTTTTAAAAAAGAAAAAAACACATTCCAACAAGGAGTTTTCCTCAACCTGTTGCAGGGGAGGAACCGGCCTCCTGAGAACAAACATGTCACGGCCGTTTCATACTCATCTGGGTTGCTTTAGGAGGAAGGCGGGTTTGTTTCACCTGGTACAAGAGGAACCATCCAGGAGCTCAACTTGTGAGGGTGAAAATCCAGGTAAGTTTCAAGCCTGTCACACTGTGTCGGGATACTTTGCATTTCTGTCTGTCGAGTTGAGCATGCTCTCCTGAGTGATGTAAGGGGAGGTCAAGTGGAGGATGATGACGGCCGTCTGACAGGATGACTACCATGAGACAGCGAGCACAGAGCGGATGTCACAGTGGAAGACAGCAGTGGGCGAATCCTTCACCTGCATCATTTGTTTGTTTCCACAGTGACAGTACAAAATAAATGTGGAAGCCAAAGAAACCCAGGAATATTCAGATTTATATATTTTGGATGCATGGTTTGAGTACAAAAACCAACAGTACTCAGATAAACACACTAATAAATCTATATTATTACTAACTTATGGCATATACAGTGCCCCCACAAGAGAAGATACCACACCACTTCGTCCATGGATATCACTCAAAAGACTCACTACTTTAATAACAAATGACCAGAAGTGAAGAAAAAAAAAAAATCAATGGCAAACTTGTTTTTCTCACTTCCTCCAGACCTTATCAAGTGTCATGCTGTGACACCAAGACTGCCGCTGATACTGGATCAGACACGTCTGATCTCCCGTCCTTTACTTCTGAAATGTAAATCTGATTTATCAGCTCTTCAATGTATTTCCTCCTCTTCCTATTCCGTGTCAACGCATGGTGTTTTGATAGTGTACGGATTTGTGATCCGAGGGCAACCGGCTCCCTTATTATGACTCCAAACGCAACGCTCCAGAGAGTACAAGCTCCAGTGAGAAGTGTCTGACGCTTCAGTGCACTCAAAGTTAGAGCTGAATTGGGAGAACACATGTCAGAGAGGTGTGGAGAATGGGTAGGACATTGACAGAAACAGTTGAGAAACAGCAGCGGGTCTAGTGCTGAAAACACATCAAAATTCACATCTGCTGCTGTGTCTGACGGTCAAAGACGAATCAAGACAAAAGCAGCCAGGGAATCGAACCTCTTTGTTTAAGCAAACGTCCTCCGTCAGTCACATCGCTGCCAATCGTGCATGTGCTCAACACTTGTGCGTCAGTGGGTGGTAATGAATACACCAGAACATGAGTCTAATGTGGGAGCAGGACGCTGAGCTTTGTCAAACAGCTCAAACTAGTCAATAAATAGTTAATGCAACTGATCCAGAGGAAACCTGCAGCAACTGAGAGCCTTAAAGTATTACAATCCCCCTCATCATCCCAAGCTCACGAGTACACCGCAGTATTACTGGAACAGATGACCAAAGGAACATGTTTAATCTGTGCAAACACATGGTGTTGAACTGAAACAGTGGGACTGACATGAAGACGCACAACTGTCCCCACGCAACACCAGACTCAAGTTCAACACTTGGCACTGAATTTTTCTGAATTCAGCATTACAGGCCCTAAATCTGTATTAGAGATATATAATTCACAACACGACAATCATTTCAATGGAACCTCAGAGTTTTTAAACTGAGAGCGCCAAAGTGCAGTGTTGGTGTCCAGAAAACCCTGCAGGTGAACTCCCAACCTTGGAAATAAGTGGCAAAGGTTTTGTCAGAAAGCAGATGGTGAAGAGAACGTGAGCCAAATGCAAATATTCACTTCAAATCTACTAGCGAGAGACCAAGTTTTAGTAAGCAATGCTATTGATTCCGCAGTCTGATATTTACCAGATCAGGGGAATCTAAAAGTCTGGCCACTCATGTTTGAGAGCAGATGGGCTTGAAATAATGATGCCCTCGTCTATAGCTGCTCCTTTTGCACACTGGAAACTAGCTTTCTGTTTTATTGAACCGCTGTTTACTTCTGGGCAGCCATGAGGCATCTGGGATCCGTCTTACCGTGACTTTGCCCAAGATGGTGGGTCCGACAAAATTTCCATTTTCAAAGCCTTTGACGGAGACATTTCTCCCATCCAGCAGCAGCTTGGCTCCTTCTTCGACACCACTCTGGATCAAAGACTCCACTCTGTTCTTGGCATCAGGGGAAATAAGAGGACCCACATCAGCTCCAGGTTGGTCACCTTAAAGCCAAACAAAGTGGTTTTGGTGTCAACATTATAAAGCCCAAGATCATTAAAAAAAAAAAAAAGCCATTGCAACTTTTGTCCTTAACTTACCTGCATTTACTCGCAGCGACTTGGAACGCTCCACCAGCTCTGGCAGCCATTCACGAGAATCCCCTACAAAAATAGCAGTGGACAGAGCCATGCAGCGCTGGCCAGCAGCTCCGAAGGCTGCACCCACCAGCTGGTTGATCGTGTTCTCTTTGTTGGCGTCGGGCATCACCACACCATGGTTCTTGGCACCCTGATATGTAGAAAATGTGGGACACAGCAGTAGGATTTCAGAGACAGGGTGGACATCAAAGACCTACAGCATTCTGCGAAACACACATCGTAAATCGCAGCAAGATACAGCAGTGTGGTTAAGTCCCCAACAGGAATTGAAGATAAAAGAACTATACAGCTGTGTGACACAGATACAGTGGAATGGGGTTGACACGTACCATGTTGGACTGCACCCTTTTGCCGTTCTTGGAGCCGCGCTCGTAGATGTACTCGCCCGCCTGATTGGATCCCACAAAGCTGATGGCCTTGATAGCCGGATGGTCACAGATGAAGTTCACAGCTAGACCACAGAAGGAGAGAACAGTCTCAGCAGAGCCGGGCCCTCCAGGCACAAGCAAAGAGCAGAAACACTCTGCATACTTAGATTATATTCAGCACCTATTATGGAAATTTCACATCTGCATATTACCTGAAGGTACTGCATTATTGTTTGAATAAAATCTGCAATACCAAAGGTTCCAAAACACACAGGACGTTCAGCTCCCACCTGCATGCTGCCCATGGATGATGTTGAGCGTGCCGTCAGGGGCACCGGAATCCTGAAGCAGCTTGGCCAGGAGCATGGTGCAGCCCGGCACTCGCTCGGAGGGCTTCATGAGGTAGGTGTTCCCGCACACCATGCCGATGGGAAACATCCAGAGAGGTATCATGGCTGGGAAGTTGAAGGGAGCGATGCCGGCACACACACCGATGGGAAGTCTGTAGGTGTAAGTGTCCATGTCTTTGGTGATGGAGGGCAAAGTTTCACCAAGCATGAGGGACGTAACGCTGCACGCATGCTCAACCACCTCTGTTGGAAAAAAGATGAGATATTACTAAACCAACGCAGCATTAGTGTGAAAAGGCTGCGAAAATAGGTGATGTGATACACCGCCTTTTAAGCACTTAAGATCCTTAGGTCAAAGCAGAACAGCACTCCACCTGTTAATTGATTCATTTTCTCTTTGAGTAGGCAGCAATAAAGCCGGTAAACACTTCAAACATTGGGAGCAGTACTGTGGGAATATCACCAACACTGGCAGCATACCTGCAGATGAAGCCTGCCTTATGGCTGATAACCAAATTAGAGAACCAGAAGCAGCAAAGCGCGCCGAAGCTGCAAACTGTACCAAGTACAGAAAACACTTCATAACAACGTCTCGTAATAGAGTGAATCTATTGTCGCTGACTTGCAAGACTGCGCAGCTTCTCCACGTGAATCTCCTTTACAAACAGGCTGCTAAAGAGTACGGGCCGAGTGACGGAGCGGCACAATCATCTTTGCATATTTTGCCTTTTGAATATTAAATAAAGTGGGGCACAGGAAAGTGCTGGCAGGCGACTGCCCGGTAAATAGACAGGACGAGCCCTTCCAGACACCAGAATGACAAAAAGAGACAGAGAAAGTGAATTTGCACAGACTACATTTACACTTAATGGTCATCAGCCTGAAACTTTAAGATGACTGCAGCTGGAGGCATTTACTTGTTCGCATTCCTCTGCCACCAGAGTTCTGCTCCACAGCTGTCAGATTTCAGACCCAGCCACTTCACAGCTCGCCCATTAAGCGCAACTGAAAACGACTGGTTTCCGAATGCAACCGTTCATTTGTCACAGAGGTAATTCTTCACCATGGACCATCTGATCCACACTGTCTGCTGGTGCCCCCTCTTGCTAACAATTAGTCCCACATCTACATTAGCAGTCCAGATCATCTGGTCCTGAAACATCACTCTTTTCGGCTCTGTCGTGTGTCTCCCTCGCCCATCACTACCCTCTCTCTCTCCAATCCACATCGCCGCCCAGTGCCAGATCCACCAAGGCCAAGTCTACCCCTTAATATACTGTGAACATCACACCATAATACCGCACCCAACATAACTTCAAATTGTCAGCTCTCACAAGACAAATTCTGTTTAGAAACAGCGCTGTATAAACAAGACATGGCATTAAATAACCATGAAATAACAAGTTACGCAGCACAGTCTGGAATTTAGGATGTTATTTACTTACGCAGTCCTCGGAATACATCTCCTTCAGCATCAGCCAGAGTTTTGCCTTGCTCCAGTGTGATCAACCTGGCCAGTTCTTTCTATCAAGCAGCAAGGGAAAAGCACATTCAGGAAGTGAAGTTTCCAGTACACTACTTATGGATATACTGAAGATTAAATATAATAGAGGGAACAGTCCTCCATTATATTTTCCTCCAGAAAAAGTGATGTTCAAGCTTACATATTTTATATTAAGTATTGAACAAACACTTCCGTCAAAAAATATTTTCCCCCAACTGACTCAGGTTGAGTCCTGAAAATAGAAACAGTTGCAAGCTAGGAATGTGCGTGTAGCAAAGCAGTCAGAACTTGCAATGTTGTCTTTGATGAGCTGCTGGTATCGCAGGAAGATCTGCTGTCTGGTGAGGATTGAGGTTTCTGACCAGGACTGGAAGGCTCTGGAGCAGGAGTCCACCGCTGCCAGCATCTCCCCCTGAGTGGCTTTGGGAACACGTCCCACCACCTCATTAGTGGCCTGTAGAGGAAGAGATGGGCGATTAAGAGTCACATTGTGTCATCATTACTAGAACTTATTTCAATTCAAAGCATTTTCAACCAGCACATAACGTGGAATTTCCGATCACAAATGTAAGTCCACTGAACCACGGCCGCCCTGGCTCTGTGCAGCCAGCTTGAAGAACATCGGTTTTCCCTGCAGCCGTCTGTGCAGGTTAACCACAGTTCATCTCTGAATACTCACAGGGTTGTGGATGTCGAGCCATTCGGAAGTGTTGGATTCCACAAACTTGCCATCAATGAACAGCTTGGTGGTGGGCTAGAGGGCGAGAGGAACACAACATTACATCCATTTACAGTCTGGTTGCATCAGCAAAAGGCTTTTCAGACCATCGTTTCACTGTGACTGGTTGTAAAAGCTCAAAGAACATGCTTTTTCTGACATTAAGGGGAGCAGAAACATGAATAACAGAAGTGACTTTACACTTTACGGTGTAACATGTCGAACATTTCTACTTACAGCAGTTCTATTTTCATACAATCCATTAAATCATTCATTGAAATTATCCTACTTTTACAAATTATATGACTACAGGCTAATACATTTGAACCGAACGGTGAATGCACGATTATCCGCACCATCCTTTAACTTATTTTTGACTTATTTTGAAAATACTGTACATAAAACTGAAAAAAAAAACAGTTTCAATCCTGCAAAAACACTTGCAAAGCAGATATTTATGGACACTTGTGTTCCTCCTTGAAGCAAACTATAAAGCATGTCATTACATTTCGCCAAGAAAATATTTACTGATACTCGAAGAAGATACTGAAATATTGAGAAGAGGTAAACAATAATAATATTAACAATCTGCTTTATGCATTACATACACACAGTCTGCAAAAAAAAACAGGCAGTTTAATGTTGCACAAGTGAAAATGTGTTATGACAGTGCATTGATGGTTGTGACAGTGCTTTTGCATGTTAAAGTGGAAATAAAAAAGATTGCATTGGAAACAGCTCTGGGGCACTTCATATCTAGAGGTTGACATATGAGATACGACAGGAGTTGCTCTGAACAATGTTTATGGATGACATTTTGTTAGCAGCCAGTGAGGAGAACAGGTCGAGTTGAAAGTACGGCTCAGAAAAAGAGCGCATATTTATGAAAAGCTGAAGGTGAAAACATTCGAATGGAAAAACAATGCAGAGCAAAAGGAAAGGACTGACTGCTGACTTCACACCAGAAAGTTTATATATATATATATATAAAAATCAGAAAAAAAACATTCCAGCAGTGGCATTTGGCGTGATGTGTGGTCTGGTGACTGCTGCTGCAGAAGGTCAGAATATGAGCTGGATGCCAAAGACTATGAGGGATGCGTTAGATTAGGCGATGACTAACACATGATGAGGCAGTAAAGATAAAGAAAAAAGCCATTGTGTGGACAGTCTTCATAAAATATAACCACACCATGGCTGAAAAGATTAAGGTAAGGTTGTCAATACTGTCATGTGCACCGCATATAGAGGACTGAACCGTGCGGTGACATATATGACATTGAACTATGTATAAAATACAACATAACTAACAAAAAAAAAACAACTAAAATAGATTTTGTGCTGTTTTGTCTGGGTCCACAGAACACTTTCTAAAGCTGTGATGTCACAAGTGTCATTTTCACTGTGGAAACACATCCCTAAGACTCAGAACTCTGTGGTGGTCACTGAATAAATCTTGCAGCAACCTGTTCATTGAATCCATTCAATAGGTGACATCTATTGTTTGGCTAGATGATGACATTACCCCACACAAAAGCCTGTCAAAACCAAGCAGGTACGCAGCATTAGAGAAGAAACTCATAAGCGAGGGGTCGTTTTAAGCACTCGGCTCTTGAGTGTGAAGCAGTTCATGAGCACAATTATCCCACAACAGAGTGTGTATAGGAAGCGGGGAGCTTCAAAGAAGCACTAATTTTAGGAGAAAAATTAGACTGCATGTTCAAAGAGTAGAGGGTAGTGACACTCTGAATAAATCTCATTTGCATAGAAAGCGAAGGATAAAGGTTCCTGTTTAAAAATACACAAAAGCAAAGCAAACAGTGAGGACAAGTACGGAGGAGGAGGATAAACCTCTAGTGTTTCAGGACCACCCAAACTTTAGATAAGTCGTTGATCTTATAGAGTAATGCAAGATTGAAACTTTTGAAATTTTTACTTGTTTGAATTGGAAAAAAAAGCTCTTTTAAATGCCAACTTGGTGCCGTCAGAACTAACTTTTTTTTTAAGCTGGCAAAATGTTATTCCTTAAGACAGTGTTGGGATGTCGGGGGGGATAAACTTTTGGTATTGAACCATCACTTTTACATACCAGCATACCTTACTCCTTTAACTATTTGATTTATTGCCATCGTCTGGCAAAATGTGACTCTTGTATGTTCACTTATTCAGCATAAACACAGGGATTGAATGATAGCTACAGACCATACAGACACTTGTTGCACTTGTGCTGAGATGCAGTGAGGCAGAGCAGCTCACAACACTCTTTGCCAAAACTATTTGAACTGCATGTCATCTTTACATGACTTTGAAGAGTTTGTTTGCCTTTGCAAACAGACCTGGATCATCATCTGACAGAGACAAAAGACAAAACTCAGCATACAGTACAGATCAAAATAGTATAGACTTAGATAATCCGTTTTGATTTCATTCATAATATGAATGCTGGAGGAATATTGATCTGCTTCACGTCACTCCTTCTTGTAGACTGCGTGCACTTTGGAAAGACGTTTGCTTTAAACAAGCGAGTGGATGGAGACAATTGTAACGCGACTCATTTTTGAAGCTTATGCAACCGCTTACCACAGATGAGGAGTAGCACATGCGACCCAGCTGAAGGGGGGCCTGCAAACAAACACACGGAAAAGTGTTTCAGCCGACACATAAATGCTGGTTTGGCAACATGCAACCTCCGCATCGCTCAACAACCAAACGTGTTGCAACACACTGAACTTGTTTGGCGGACGGACTGCATGGTGGCTACTTTGTTAGCTAGCCGCTGAGCTCCCGAGCTATCTTGACAGTCATCCCAGTCGAACTAAAACACCCAGACAAGAAACGCACCAGGGCTACCTTCTTGGTTAAAACAGAGCGGAGAATGGTCGCCATGGTGGACGGTTCACTGGTTCTGCACTGAAGCCCTTCAACCGACCCACAGACAGCAGAGAACTTCACACGGTGAAGGTGCAGCAGAGCGCCGTGCGGCTGCGTAAGCACGCTGATCTATACAATGCCGATGACGCAAATCTAGTTAAGGCAACTACGATATAGCATTTGTAGATCTGCAATAATGACGATTGCCTCTATTGGCCACTTGTCGATAATATGGGTGGGTGGAAGCAGTTTCAACAACCAATCACTGCTTGAATTCATCAACGCCCTAAAATGTAGAAAGCTGGTTGGCTGCGCTTAAAGAAATACATATATAGAGATAACTGAATAAAAATATAATTTAAACACGTTTTTTTTTAGGTCGAGTCAACTGGGAAACTACGAGGGAGAGGGTATCTTAGCTTTGTAGGCCGGAGAACACAGTCATGAACACTCAATGGCGGGTGGCAGTTTCCATGGTAACTGGCAACCAGGCAACAGAAAACATGGAGTTCCTACAGTGGAGTTGTAATGATGTTGCAAGATGGATTGAAGCCATGGGATTTCCACAATATGCAGTGAGTTAATAACATTCTAATGCAGAGCGACACAATCCCATTTCTCCTCTCACTGTTCCGCAGGCATGTTTCTCAGAGAACTGCATTACTGGAAGGAAGCTCATCTTGGTGGACTGCGCGATCTTGCCCAAACTTGGCATCACTGACTTTAAAGACATGCAGGTATGCTTTTATGAATTAGACCCCAACAGTAGCAACGATTTTGGTTTAATTTTACATCTGTGAAACGCAACTGTCAGACTGCAGCTCCCAAATGCTCTCAGTCTTACACACAACTGTAACACTGTTCTGTACTATTTTATTGTTTATTCACTGCATTATTTGATTTATTCTGTTACATTATTATTTTATTTTTCATAGAATTTGATGTGATGTTATTCTTCAGTTCACTCTGCTTAGAAGACCTATTGCCGATGGAGAACTGCTTCCATAAATAATAGGGTGGGAATTTCAAACTTCAGGCCCAATGACCAAATCCACATTGGCATTGACATTTAAACACTCATCACCAACTTAAGTTAAATGACATGAAAAATAAATATTTAAAAAAATAAATAAATAAACCAGAGATAATAAATGTAAATAAATTATTTGGAATATTTCAAAAACCAAGAAGTAATGCACACAAAAGGGAGAAAACATGTCGGTTGTGAAGGAGGTCTGTCATGTATTTTGAATCTGCCTACAGAAACGCTTCATTCATAGTGTCTGGCTATTACCATTGAGGTTGTTTAGACTCTTATAGGCTGTGATCGGTGAGCAACTTGGACTGTGTGAGGCAATCTGGCTCTTTGCCTGGTTCAGATTGACACCCTGGATTACAAGTCAACATATTGTTAAACAACATCCAATACCCCAAAAGTAGACAACATAATACAGTAGTTTACAAAGCTAATAAGATACGAACATTCCTGCTCACTTAAAGTGTAATGCCAGCGAAAGACATTTTGAACAGTGACACGTCCAAGTGTCCATAAAATCATCGTCCACGGGGAAGTGTGAATAAAAGTCATCCCCCACTCTGAGTCTGAGCTCATTTTAAATGCGCTTAGGCCTGATAGAAAACTGTTCTGTGGTCAGATTAATGAAAATTTGAAATCATTTTTGGACACAGTGTCCTGCAAGCCACTGATAGTATTGAGTCTCATTGCATATATATATTTTCAATTTTGCAGTCGAAAGTCTCAGTTTCAACGTGTGAAATGTGGTTGACGTTATCTTCTTCTAGTCTTTTCCCATTTCCCACTAGCGTTTGCCAGAAGAGTCTAAAAAACTTCAATGTATATATATTCATCTTGTCACTAGAGTAGTGTTGTAGTACTTGCGGTTGGTCTCAAAACCACACGTCCAAGGTCTTGTCTCAAAATAGACTGCATTTCCGGGCCAGTCTCACCTCAGACGTGATGGACTCCTGTTTTTTTTGTCAAGGTCAGTTGAGGCCACAGCTGAGGTTTTTTTTTATTTTTAATCATAAATGTGCGAAATTGTCGAGTTCAAATGCACCTAATGTAGTCTTTTCTTTTGGCCTCGGTTAGTTGATCTGGAATACGACACTACACCAAAGTAGGGTGGATTCACTAGGCACACACTGAGATGTGATCCTTGCTGTGCTGACCTGCATAGTACTGAACTAGAATACTTTGTTGGTCACATATGGGATCAGTTTAATGCTGGACCTCATTTTCTTACGCAACTGTCTACAGGAATTCACTGAAATAGTAGCTGAAGGTCTTTTATCTGTGACTGTTTTTTGTGTTTATTTTCTGGAATTTTCATGACTCAACCACTGTTACGTAACTCTGTTTTAATGCTGTCCCGTGTTTCCCTCCACACTCACATTGCTAGGCATCAGGAAACACATGATCTTTGATCAAAGGATGCGTGTCTAACACTTCGATTAGTGTGCATTACACAGCAAAAAGTTAAGTATAAACAAATGTTAAGTATGTTTAAGTATGTTAAAAACAAAAAAAAATGTTAAGTATAAACAAATAGGCATCACTGCGCAGCCCCAAATTGTGTTTGTCTAGATTTAAAAGTCAGTTCCAGATGAGTGCTGGTTTACATCTTGAGCAGTTTGTAAAGTTTTAAAACTGATGGCAGAAACGCGATAACTGCGGCACCAATAATGGCTTGTCACATCAAGGTTTTACAGTTCCCCTCTGTAGCCATCATAGCGAGAAGCCAGCAACAACAAACTGGTGGCACTGGCTCAGTTGTACATCTCATTTGAAAGTCGCACACTTAGAACAGTGTGACATCCAATTACAGTTGTGCGCTCCGGCTGTGCATGAATGCACTAACTCCCCTCACATCAGCTGAATTCTGCTCACACTTGAAATTGTTTTCTGCTCGTGCTGAGGTCAGAATTACATTGGTTAAATAGATCTTTTTTTTTTCACTTCACTGTAAAAACATTCAAAAGGCAGTGGGTTTGAATGATGACAGGATATTGCAAGACATTGTTGTTGTCCTTTGGTGATGTCGAAGAACTAAACCTGTCTTTGGCGGACTTGGACCCTTATTGTGAATCCCTGATCTTTGGAGGATCTCAGTAGGACCTCCTTACTAACTGAGGTTAGATATTGTCAACAAGCAGTTTATCAAAGGGCTCAACCCCGCTGTGCCATCCGCAGGCAATTTCTGCTAATGTGCGTGAGCTGCTCGGGATCACAGGGACCCCGCGGAGTCGAAGCATTGCCGACCCTCGACGGGACCACATGGGTCTGTACTTGGAGAGGAAGAGCAAGACAGGTGAACAAACAGACCGGCTAACCTTTCAGCAGTACCGGGATGACGCATCTCCGTCTGAGCTCAATACGAATTGACAGCAGTCGCATAAAAACCTTGAATGTTTTGAATAATAAAGCACATCTATTTGAATTTTCTTCACTTACTGCCAACAGCCTGAAGATGGGTTCTGTGCTTTATTGACCTCATATAATGCTTTAAAGTGGTGCCCTGTGCTGTGTTCTCTGGCACTTTACATCAAAACAATCGGCTGAGCCGTCAACAAAGGACACAAAATTGATGGTCTGTTTGTGTTTCTGGTTTTCATCATCATAAATGTGAGATTTTTTAGCAGCATTTGGGAAAAACCATTAAAATAGCTTTTTAGATTGTTTTCAACTTTTACCACATAAACTATGTCCATATAAAAAAATGAGCTCACTGCCCATGTTCTTTTGATACTTTTTTACTGGTTTCGGGAACAAAAAGAGAACTATTTATTCCAAGTGAAACAAACATGACGGTTAATCTACTTTGGCGTGCCTCATAGGAAATTGGGAGGATAATGTGGGACAGATGAGGTTGCGCTGTGTCAAGGTAGTTACCGTGGAACAAGAACAAAACACAGACGTTTACAAAAATGAACAAATGAGGGAGAAGCGCAGAAAGCGTTTGCCTTTTTTGCCTCGGGGAATAACAATGGAAAGAAAAACTCCTGAAGGAAACAGCTTTATTTATCACTGCTCACATGAAGATGAACTGTTTGTGAGCTGTACTTGGTGAGCAAAGACATCATGGCAAAAGAACCTTCAATACACAAGCGTTTTCTAACACGAGTCATGAAGTGAGTGAGTTAAGAGCTTACACAGATCTGTACAGTAATTGTGGGACACACCTGAAAAAAATCCTCAACAAAATGGAGGAACAACCTCAAATAACGATTTCAACTAAATATTAAACACAAGAAAACTAGAGCAGCCAACCTTCGCAAGATGACAAAAAGCCCCAATTTCATGCTGCCATGGGGCTCTGGGAGAGGAGGATGTTGCACTGCCGTCGGGTGCTGAGATATTCGAGCATCTCTGCAAAGGGCCTAATCTCCACTAGAGCAGTCTTGTGCACGTACTTTGCCAACTTGCACAAAAGGTTATAGGATCATTGTGTCCGATCGTGAGGGGTTGAGTGCCAAACAGACCCAGAGGGAGACGGGCTTAATGTTTCAGCCAGCTCGACACTTTTCAGCCAATAATCTATGTAATACGCGCTTGAATATTCGGCTATAGGCGGATATATTTGGCGTGAGATGTGCTGATACGGAGAAGAATCCGTCAAAGAAATTGATGTTTCACGCCTGTTTTATTTTGAAAAAGCTTCCTTCAACAACACCACAGAGGACTAATCTGCTCCACTTCACCTCGATAACTGATCCACTTTGCTTCATAAATGTATAATGGTTCATAAAAAAAAATCCACGATGGCTGTACATAAGGGAAGGTAGGTGAGGTCTGTTTACCTTTGATGGCAAATACACACCTGATTTAAACATTTCTCTGCTCTGTGAATATTAAAGCGCATACTTTCATGTAGGAAATGAGCCAGAGTATTTTTACCTCCCTGTATTGCTGTTTCCACCACTGGTTTATCACTCCTTTGCATATCAAAGAGACACAATGTTCAAGGAAGGTTCAACAGCCTCAGAAGGATGTTGTTGTAAGAAGAGGCTGCACTAACTAGAGGAAACAACCCACATATATTGGCCTGTTCCCGAGTTTGTTTTTCCTCATTCACGTATTTATCTCAACAATTTAAGATGACTGGTCGGCTGATATCACAGATAGAAACTTTCATGTCAAAATAAATACATTAAATCACTGGTTTACACACATTCACTCCTATTAAAGTTACCACAATGATCATGAAGAAGAAGAAGAGCTACATATAGTACACAGATAGACGGGTGACTGGGTGAGTCGGTAGGTTGGTAAACAAACAGACCTTATTCAAAACAATACTCAATCTGACAACTTCAGCATCAATCTTCTTCTCACGCGTTTCTCTGTGGCCCCATTATTATGCTTCTTAATGTTTGACGATTCATCTGCAGTGTGAGCGAGGTGAAATGTCACTGTAACATACACTGGAATATGAAAGAAGGATCATGGTGATTCAGTTTTAACAGCTTATTCAATAGGATTCTGTCATTCTTCCTATTTAAAACAGTATTTTCAGCAAGGCAGCCATTCATTGAGTTTGACTCGATATATCTGGGGTTAAAAAAAAACAAATCATCACATCATATTTCAGGCAGAATACTGCCTTAGGTTTGAGCCATAATTCCTCTTTGTATCTGACTATGATACTAATGAAAGAATATTTAAAATAATTGATTCATTATCCATTGCTTAGTCTTGTAAAACTATCATCAGGATGTATGGGAGACAGTGAGAGACCTCAGTCTCTGTGTGGACACGTTGCCAGTCGCAGGTGGAGCCATTTTGAATAGTATTTAGACTGCGAAAGGAAAGCCACACAAGCAAGGTGAGACGCCTCAAACTCAAGTACTGATGGAGAGATTGGAACACGGGAAATGTTGCCAAAGTTAGCAACACATGTCAAAAAAGAAGAAGATATCAGAGTTGCATCAGTTGAACTTGGTGACTAGCTCCCGATGAACTGAATCAAAACTAACTCCAAGACACATCAACAGCCATCAGAGTTGCCCACCCAAGAGAGCGCTCCTCCTCTGCATTAAAAGGGTCTGGTTGAGTGGTCAGGGTCAGGCATCTAGTGATGCCTCCCTGGTAGCAGACAAGGGAAAGAAAGGAAGCTGTCCATGAGTATGTTAAAGCACAAGAGTTTCAGGAGAAAGGGAAGCCCGGGCCTCTTTACATCGACTGCTGCCCCCACCACCTAGCCTTATGGCAGTGCAGAGGATGCATGGATGAACGGATGGATGGATGGAAAAGCCACCAACAAGGGACATGGTAAGTAAAATGTGATACCAACCAACAGCTCGGAGCTAGAAACGGTTTAAAAAAAGTTGGCCCCTTCACGTCGTGACATTACCAAATGTACTCTAAAGTAAATCCTTATTTTGATGAACTTAACTAAGTAATAGGATCAGTCAGGGAAGAACAAATGCTTCTCTACGCCTTACTTAAATGATCTGGTCACCGCAATCTAATACCCCAATCTCCTTTTAATTCTAATTAAATGAGGGGTTTTTTTTTAAGAGAATGTGATAGGCCTTCTGCATTTTCCTGGTGAGGTGGAGTTGAGTGTACATGAATAAATGATGATGGCAGGCTCGGAGGGAGGCTGGGAGGCTTCTGCTTCTGTCTGCGCACACAAATGCTCAGTGTGCGGCTCCGAGCGCGCGCATTACCATTCCGAGCACGGTACCTCTGGTCAGGAATGGAGCCGGGTCGCTGACTGCTCTAGAGGAGGGGGGGTATGCGATGGCAGCAAGCTTTCAGTCAATCGGGATTAACTCGCACTGAGCTCTCCGGAGGAAAAAAAAAAAACAGTGAAAGCGATCCGAACATCTGGACGCGTATGAGAGGCGTTTCTCCTGAGAGGAGGCGCACCAGCCGAGCAGCAGCATCGCCGGGACCCTTCGCACTCTTCCCCCCCTTCTCTCGCTCGACAGGAAATCTGTGTCTCATTTCTGGATCGCCGCGGCTTCGTCCTTTATCTGATGGATTTCTTGAAGGACATCGGCGGCATCGCAGGCCGACACACGATCTAGTTTTTTTTTTTTTTTTTTCCAGTCGGGACACCTGAATTATCAAGTCGGTCCCGTTTGTGCTCCCGGGAGGAGATGAGAGCAATCGGCTTCGACTGGAGGCTTCATCTGCAAGGTAAATGCACTATTTCAGAGCCCATCCGATGGAATGTGGTGCATTTGAGCGAGTGTCGACCAAGAGCCGCATTGTGGACTTGAACTAGTTCCCTCAGCTGGCTTCGATTGCGATCAGGGTTGTGGCTGGAAGTCCAGGTCCTGCTCCGCAAGGTCAACAAAATCTCTTCAGCGAGATCATGACAGGCTTCACTGTGAGTCCAGGATGGATCCTTCACGCAGATGCAGGTGTGATGAAGTCTGATCCAGGACAACACTAATTGGACAGCGACTCTGTGTGTGTGTGTGTGTGTGTGTGTTGCCAGGTGACTGATGGTCTGGTGATTCACATGAAGATGGAGTGTAATGGTTATGTTAGTGAGCACATATCTTGTTATTCATGAGAGCCTGAGGCAGGACTGTAACTGCTCCAGCGGTGGATTTGGGCCCACGCCTCATTCAGCTGCCTCGATTTGCTCTTTCTTAATGCACGAATCACAGTATGTGATGACACCTGCACCTGACGGCAGAAGGTGTTGTGATCTCCCAGAGTCTGCCGACCCAAATTTAAGCTTGAAACACTAGAAACCCCGGACACTTACCATAAATTAGAAAGACAGCCATTGTCAAAGATCTAATTCTCGGACTGACTGAGGTTAAACGCTGAATCCGACAGAGGGAGAGTCGTGGCAGTGATTATGGAATTCATTTTAGCCGCCCTTGTTTCCTCGAATTTGTGGATTGTAACATGAAAAAAAAATCCCTTGTAACAGCGGGTTCAATTTCACAAGGATGGATTTAGTGCTTCCTTTCACTCTCCTCGCTGTGTATCTCTCGCAGGAGTTGGCAGATTTTGGCAAACAAATCATAGCCTCCACAGAAACACTCACTGAATGATGAGGAGTTTATTGGTATTTCCAAGAAGGACCCAGGGATTGCTTCCCTTGGAAGAAAATCCCCGGTCATCACAGATCAGACGCACATCACAACACACCTGCTGACAGTGATCAGCATTTAGATTTGCCTTCTACCTCACTGCAGAAGCTTTTTGTCCCCCACATTACAAAGAGTCTTACTGATAGACTGCACTTCCATGCATGCATTGAGGCTTCCTCGTGTGATCCAGTCAGCATGACGACAATATAACATGAGTTTACATGAGTGTATGCAGTACTGTTGGTCAACATCTTCAAGACACACTCACTGGCAAGTATATCAGTATATGATGCTAAAATTCATATGTACCAGTCATTATCCTCTGTGGATGGAAACTAGTGCCAAAGAAAGGTCTGAAATGACCTGGATTTGAACCCAGAAACTGCTTGCTGTGAGGCTGCAGTCCCAATAAGCGATTTAATTCAACCATTCTGTTTTTATTTTCAATAGTGAAGTGATACTTCTCAACATTAGCACATCAGCAAATGGGCCATTGATTTGATCTGGCACAAAAGTGACGTCTCTGTGTTGCCATGGCATCAAGGCTGTCACCCAAGAGTTATCACATTTAACATTGGCAGCTTCGCGAGGAAAAGGCAGTCGCAGCATATACCCGGCATTCACAAACACAGATGTGTTGGTTTCGAAAAGCCCTAACTGCATCACTGTTTGGTCAGGCTGTTTGGGCTTTGGGCTACAGGAGAGAGCTCCCGCACCAAATAGAATTTCACCTCGGCTCAGTCAAAATATGATCCGCTTCGGCAGATGTGGCAGCCCCATTTGGTGTCATAAAGCAGGGAGACTGAGGAGCTATTTCACTGCTTCGTCGATACCGCTTAACAGTCATGTTGGAGCATCAGTTTTCCTTTACACAACAGCGCTTATTTTTGGCAACAGCAGACGTCCAACTGCTTCGCTCTGAACGACCCAGGTGAGTTACTGCCGAGACGCTGCCACGTGACTCGGAGTCGACCCGCATGTAGGCGCGATAACTAGGCCTCATCTCATAACCTGATTCTCTACCCAGACAAGGATTGTATCCTTGTTATGTGAGCTCCAGCGTGAGTCTGAAAACATCCTTCCAGATCTGCAGCTGTGAGCAGCATGCTGCAGAAGGCTTGTCTTGGTGAATGATCCCCCCAGGACGGCTGTAGATATCCTCCACGCGAAACCATGGTTGCTGTTCCTGAACATCTGTTTCCATTGCCGAGGGTTGTTGAGTACTAACCTGCCTCTATTAAGCACCCACTTGTGAGTGCATGTAGGTGTGGGCCGTGAGCAGATGCCCCTTCTCCGGGGTAGAAAATGGCCATTTCACTGGCTGTACAGATCGAGCTAAACACAAGGTTGCCTGCCTTTTTTTTTTGTTTATCTGCAGCCCCCAGAATTTAACCCATTAACCTGAACAGCCCAACAGGGAGAGTAATGGTTTTCTAGCGCGCTGTGACATTTAAAGATGAAGCACATGATAGATGAGTGCATTGATTGATTATCTGCTTATTTGTTCATGTACCTGATGAGTGCAACCTGTTATGCAAATCTCCATGGGGCGACGATAATGAAATGCAAATTAGAGACATTGAAATAAATATCCTGTCTCACCAGAGAGGAGCTGTCCTCTTGGTGCTGTGGACAAACATTTCCAGGGTTTAGCGTTCTAAACCCCATTTGGTCTCATTTGGGGGACTTTTTAAGAAGCGGGTGGAGGTGGGTGGGGGGTGTGAGGGAGGACAAAAACATTCTCCACTGAGTGAATCAATATCAAATCTTCAGCACAATTCCAGTCTGGAAGTAGCAGGTCCTCTGTGCCTCATTGCACACCCAGAAGTCGTGCCACTGAGAGTAAGAGCGTTGTGGCACACGCCTCAGCTGTCCCTACTATGTTCCCAAGCGCACACCAACATTCCCACACTAATCTTTCACACAGGTTCCTCGGTGCTTGGAGTGATGCAGAAACTTTTCACACAAAATCCACGTTTGTTTTTTTTTAAATCACAATGACAGTTTTGTTTTTATTGCTTATTTATTTTACTATTATTATTTTAATTATTTTAAGTCAGACAAAATTCCATATATAGGGTCTATAAGAGGCAAAGGAAATATGAGTGCGATAGCTGGGTTTCCTCCAGCGCTTTAGCAGCAAAGGGCCAACCAAAGCACTGAACTGCTCCCTTGCCGTTTGTCAAGCAGGACTCCGGCTTCTAAGGTAGACCGCGAAAGATGTGCAATGTCCCTGTCCCTCCACATTTTAACTATAAAAACATAATATCCTCAGAGAAAGAAGGAGTAGCTCTATCATTCAGGACGACCACAGAGTAGATCCCCCACAGAAAGTGTGGGGGATCTACTCTGTGGAGAGAGTGTTGACTAGTGATAAGGTTTCATGGCAGTTTTGAAAGGTCAATGAGGCTTCATGAAACAGTGTCCTGGTTATCAGAGGCCACCAGATGGCGCTGTCTGCTGTAAAATGTTCAGAATTGAACAACTGATTCAATAAAATCTCATGTTAAGACCAAGCATACCATGGAAATTAAGACACTGCAATACTGTTTCATGATACTGTACCTCAGCCACCCATCACTAGTCTTGACTATGACATTGGAAGGAGACCTTCAGGAAGCTCCATGGTTCCTCCCTGTTATTGGAAGCTGGGGAAACGTTGGAGATATCAATATGAGGGGTGAGTATTAGAGACCGTTGATATTGCAGGGGATAAGTATTAACCGTAAGTGAGCGGCCACTTTGCAGTGACCCAGTCAGTTGGGAGTGCTCTGCCTTAGGCGTAGCTTTGAGAGCTGAACTGGCAGGCCTCCAGCCCAAACACCACGACGTGTTTTGGTCAATGTGTTGACAAACCGGTGAAATCTGGTGGCTAATTACCATCCCAGCGGGCTAGGTCTCTGCATATTTCATAACCAGGTGACGCACAACAGCAAAGTCTATTCAGCCATTGACATGATTTAGCAAAGGCTATTTTGGGACACATTTAATAATGTGGGACCAGTGATATCCCACACAGCTGCTGCTCCGTAGCCTATAAGCCTGACTCTCCGCGGTTGTAAAATGGGTCGAGGAAGACATTGACACATTGCTGCTTCATCAGCAGTATCCATGAAAATGTCATCCCCGGTGTACTCCCACCACTCATATCAGTCCTATTACAATTATATGGCATTTTAAGGTGACCTCTTTTCAGCCTCCTGAAGGGCCTGCGGTATATTTCACCAGGCTGTCAAAATATAAACTTTTCACAGCCCCACGTGGCTTCATGTGGGTCCCTCCCTGAACGATGTTTACTTTACTCAATGATATTCCATTTATTGTACTGTCAAGGTTATAACTCAGCAGGTTATAAGTCACATCTCAGGCGTGACAGAGGAATTTAAATCATGAAGGTGTTCGCAGCCAAGCCGAGGGACGAGTGTAGATATTGACAAATCTCCAAAAGCTAAATAATAATTCAGCACCATTGTTCACTAGACACTGTAGAACGGCGTTTTTCAACCGAGCTGCAGCGGCACACTAGTGTGCTGTCGGAAAATGATCCAGTTTCACCTCATGTGTCTGGAGATAGAGGTGGGCGATATGATGCCTGATGCCATGAAATCATGACAATGAGAGGGTGTTGAGGAGCAGCCAAGGTGAGGAGATCACATGGATTGGCTGACATCCTTTCTCTCCACTCTACTGTCGAGCTGCAGTGTGTTGATGCTCTGATCTGTCTGTCAGTCAAAGCAGCGCTGCTGTGGTGCGCAATGACTGTCTGCACCACAGAGCTAACTCTCACTCCAAAACTTTATTGAGACTCATGGACTGTCAGACAGAGTTTGCTTTGCTCAGTATTTGTCTGGAAACTCAGAAGTACAATAAAATCATGCAAAAGATAAGTGATAAAATGGAAACAGTCATTTACAGTAAGTAAATAAATAAATAAATCATGATATATTTTGCCATATTGCGTTGAAACAAATACATTTTTCTACAGTTTTTCTACAAATGAATAGGGATTTTGCACTTTGGCCCAGGTTCTTTTGGTGGTGTGCCTCGGGATTTTTTCAATAAACCAAGGGTGCCGTGGCTAGAAAAAGGTTGGCAAACACTGCTGTAGAATAGACAGATATTTCCTTCAGCGTGGAGTTGTGGTGCACCCTGGGGCCGGGGTTCATCTTCAACTGCGACGAACGATCCATATTAAGCTCTCAATATAATGGCGGCTAATGTCAGGATCTCGTGAACGTTCTGTGTGGTGCAGCAGTGGAATTGTGACCTGATCTTCCCTCTTCTGGGTCTATGGTGTGCCAGATTCCTGTCAAGGCCTCTGGATTCATCAAACAGAGCCTTTTATCCGCCATCTCACTTGTGTCATAAGCAAGAGTTGCAGCATAGAGAAAATCAATAGCGAGGAATAGCACATCCTCACAGAGGCACAGGGGCCATCACTCCTTCCTACTGGCGATACGATCTTGGAAGATATCAGTCTTATCCTGACGAATTCTAGGACTCATCCGATGCTTTAATCTCTCGACACACAAAAAGGGCTCCTGTTAAAAAGGAACGTGGTGACTCACAATTCCATTTTCATTCTTAAATCTGCAGGTAGCCGATTAGTTTCATGTATGACTGCACTTCAGTAATTGTTTGCTCAGATCTATAGAGTCTCTCAGGTGTGGACTCTATATCTTAACAGTGAGCTGGCAATGATATTATCTGGCAGAAGAAAAGACTCCCTACACGTAAAGAGGGGATTTCACAGAGCGTGTGTGTAATTCCCAGGCGATAATTTGATCGGAGATGATGAAAAACACAATGACAGATTGTCTCGGTGTGCTATCTAACTGCTAAACGCTTCACTCTATTTTGTTCTTTTGTATTCCAGGTATATTAACCTGACTGAAAAGCCAAATGGAGTCTCTGCTGATCTATCTGATCATCCTCAGTGTGGCTGTCAAGTCCCACAAAGTCCAGATCTGTCCCAAGCGCTGTGTTTGCCAAGTGCTCAACCCAAATCTGGCAACGCTGTGCGGCAAGAAGGGCCTGTTGTTTGTGCCTCCCAACATCGACAGGCACACTGTAGAAATGCGTCTGGGAGATAACTTTGTAACCAGCATAAAGCGTAAGGACTTCGCGAACATGACCAAACTGGTGGATCTGACGCTGTCCCGGAACACCATCGGCTCCATTGCCCCTCATGCCTTCAAAGACCTGGAGAATCTACGAGCGCTTCACCTTGACAACAATCGTCTCACTCGCATCACCAACGACACCTTCAGTGGCATGTCAAAACTGCACCACCTCATCCTTAACAACAACCAGCTCACCCATATCCATATCGGCGCCTTCAATGATCTGACAGCTTTGGAAGAGCTGGATTTGTCCTACAACAACTTGGAAGGGGCTCCTTGGGTAGCCATTCAGAGGATGTCCAGCCTGCACACCCTCAATCTGGACCACAACATGATCAGCTACATCCCTGAAGGCACGTTTTCTGGCCTGCAGAAGCTGAAAAGGTTGGATGTGACCTCCAACAAACTCCAGAAGCTTCCTCCAGATCCAGTTTTCCAGAGAGCAGGAGTGTTGGCAACCTCTGGGATCATGGGACCTACGTCTTTTGCTCTGAGCTTCGGAGGAAACCCCTTAAGGTGCAACTGCGAGCTGCTGTGGCTGCGGAGATTGCGAAGAGAGGATGACCTGGAGACATGTGCTTCACCGCAACACTTGGCTGGACGTTATTTCTGGACCGTTTCAGAAGAGGAATTCCTATGTGAGCCTCCTCTCATCACCAGGCACTCGCAGGTAAAAACCCAGGATAGAGGGCGACTTATTAAAGTTAGTATTCTTGAATTGAAAATTCGGTTCTGCCTCAACTATGACAAATTTTCAAGCCAGTGATTCACTGCTTCAGCCTTAAAAGTCTTATTTGTCTTGTGTGAGTCATTTTTGCCGACTCAGCGAAAAGATCAGTGTAAAGCATATTGGATTTTCTTCCAAAAAAAAAAAAAAAAAAAACACCACCTCTCGTGTCCCATGGAAACATCCTTGAAAAGAGGATTTCCACTTGTCATATGAATGAAGCTGTGTGCAGGTTGATGAAAACGCTGCAGCGAGGCTCTCATTACGCAGAGAAAGCTCCGGTGACTAAGCCGTGATTTCTGCACCCAAAACAAAATCTGATCAAAACCATGTCAAATAACAACCGCAATACCCACCAATTTATATTCAGCAAGCGCATATAAGGTAATTACACAAAACATGGCGCACTGACAGCCTCTCACTTGAATGTGCTGCTTTATTCATTCCGATGCAGTCCTAACCGATTCAGTTTGAAAACTGAAACTGAAGCATTTGGAGAGACGAGAACTATTTTGATATGAAGGAGTCACGTACAGAGACCGCCAGTACTTCAAAGATTAGTGAGATGGTAGCGGCTTTAACAAAATGTCCACTGTATGCCTGCATGGAATTTCTGAATCTTGTTTGTGAAGATGAAGCTATGGCCTCTGATCAGCTCTTTTCTCTGGCTGGAACTACAGTTTAAGCCGCTCCCATGCCATTTTTGGATTCATTTCTGTGATGCAGCCAGCCAGCATCAATTGCCGAGGCCTGTGATATAGTTTATGAGGAGAGCCCCTTGGTCTGGACAACCTTGCTGCAGTTTCTCATGCCTTTATCTGAACAGTTTCTCACGCAACAGGAATGGGGATCAGGGCAGGCGCCTCCTGGAACTTGTCAGTAAAATCTCAGCAATCTTTCTGCCATAACTCAAAGCAGAATTCATAATTTACCATTTGCTCGTGGCAGTTTTCTGGTTGGTGAAAAGTTCTTGCACCACACATTTCCAACCACATCCATATCTCCAATTCCCACCTTGTGTGTTTGTCTGGCTTGTCGGTTTCAATAGAAACATTAAAAACCTTGATGCCTGCATCAATATGGGTTTGATATGAACTTGCTTTCTGTTTATATGTTACTAATATCTGCTACCTCAAGAGGGGGCTGATATAATAACCTTTATAAATGCTCCTCTAGAGAGCAATGTTCTTAAGGTCCTATTATTATACAATATACTGCCCCGAAATAATGTTGCATTATCTCCTACAAACAGCTTGATGGTACAGAAAAAATCCTACCACTAACACTGCAAGGTTTGAAGCTCAATATTATAAGAGAAACTAGTTTAAACAACATCAAAAGATGTCTTTTTGTTTCGGCTTCTCCCTTCAGGGGTCGCCACAGTGAATCATCTTCCTCCATCTCACCCTGTCCTCTGCATCCTCTTCTCTCAAACCTACAATCCTCATGTCCTCCTTCACCACCTCCATCAATCTCCTCTTTGGCCTTCCTCTCCACCTTCTGCCTGGTAGTTCCAACCTCAACATCTTCTTCTTCTCTTTCTTCTCCTCCTTCTTCTTCTTGTGCTCCTCCTCCTTCTTCTTCTCCTTCTCCTCCACCTCCTCCTTTTTCTTCTCCTCCTCCTTATTCTTTGTTCTCTTTGGGCTTCTCCCTTCAGGGGTGGTCACAGCGGATCTCACCCTGTCCTCTGCTTCCTCTTCTCTCAAACCTACAGACTTCATGTCCTTCTTCACCACCTCCATAAATCTCCTCTTTGGCCTCCAACCTCAACATCTTCCTACCAATGTACTGTCTCTCTCTCTCCTCTATACATGTCCAAACCATCTCCATCTAGCTTCTCTGACTTTGTCTCCTAAACACCTGAGCACATGTGCTGTCCCTCTGATCCTATCCATCCTGCTCACTCCCAGAGAGAAGCTCAGCATCTTCATCTCTGCTACCTCCAGCTCTGCCTCCTGTCTTTTCCTCAGTGCCACTGCTTCCAAACCACACAACATTCCTGGCCTGACCACCCTGTTGTACACCCTCCTTTCCATCCTTGCCCACACCCTTTTGTCACATATCACCACTTTTCTCCAATGGCTCCATCCAGCCTGATCAAAAGACCAAAAAAATGACTTTTTTTTGGCACGATAAGGGACAGATAACCGAAGTGTTCAGCGTCACCACAATCTTTTTTGTATTCCAAAGGAGATGCAAGCCCTGGAGGGTCAGAGTGTGACTCTGCGCTGCAAGGCCAGAGGTGACCCAGATCCCATCATCCACTGGATTGCCCCCGATGGTCGGCTCATGTCCAACTCTTCCAGAGCCGCGGTGCACACGGATGGAACCCTGGACATCCTCATTAGCACCGTCAAGGACTCAGGTTTGTTTGTACACACTGGCTCTCCGTCGGATGCCAACAGAGTTGTTGTTTGCTTGTGTGGGCAGAAACTTATAGGACTGCAGTATTTGTTTACATCAGAGCTGCGGGACAAATATTGAGTCACACTGAACTGATGAATTCAGCTTCACTGGCAGTAGGATTTTCTATAGCATCACATAGAAAATCCAGCCAGAAACCATTAAACTATCAATGACGACATGCTCCCCAATTAACAAAATATGATAATTTGGAGTTAAAAAAAAACCTTTTCCGCCTCTGAAAGTAATCTCATTTGTGATTCACTGGCTCGTGTTTCACCTCCTCAGACTCCATCAACTTTCCCAGCAAACAGTTTCAGTGTAATTGTGCTGACAAGAGTAAAACAGAACCTCCTTAGGGGACGTAATAAAAAAAGAGCACCACATCAGAGAACTGCTGTCTTGCTCCTGCTGTTTGTTTTTTTTTTGTTTGTTTTTTTAGAGTGGCAACTGCTGTTATGAAGGACAGTACCGTAGCCATACACTTGAAGCCCACCTGGATGTTCCATCTTGTTTTGTTAATCCGTGTTGAGTGTCTAAACAAGTGTAAACAGGCTCAGACAAATTCTCAGCCTGAAGCTGCCCTTCTGAATTTCCTCTTCTGAGATGTTGAGCTTGTTTCCTCATATCGTCATGCTAAATTTAATGCCAGTTGGCAGGATACTTGTACTTAATGGACTTATATAAGTGTGCTAAAACTAAGCATATTACAGAAAAGCTATTTTAACTGCAGTGTTATATTCTTGGGAACAGCTTTGATACGTGTGGGCCACCTGGAGTATAGTGCTCGCTCTCGACACTGTAGTCTGTGCTGAGATGCTTATTTCACGGTGCAGGTTCCTTCACTTGTGTGGCCTCAAACCCAGCGGGCGAAGCTCAGGCCGGCGTGGATCTGGTCATCACGAAACTCCCTCATATCGCCAACAATACAATCGTGGAGCAGGAGCCCGACCCAGGATCATCAGATATTGCGACGGTCACCAAGACAGGGCCGGAGGCGGGAGGTGTGCCGTTGGGAAACGCCAAGACGAGCCAGGAAAAGAAAGTCGTGATCTCAGAGGCTACATCCACCTCAGCCATGGTCAACTTTAACTTTCAGAGGAGCATTCCAGGAATACGCATGTTCCAGATCCAGTATAATGGAAGCTATGACGATTCACTGGTCTATCGGTAAGAAAAATCTGTGTTTCTGCTTATGATAATACTATGACCAAACATGCAACTTACAACTTAAACTCATATATGCTGTTGGTATTTACTATCTTCCCCATTCAAGTCCTCCAGCCTCTCAAAGTATGCCTGCTCAGGTGACAACAGCAGCCTCACCTAACTCATGAGGTTTGGTTCTGGGCATGTCCCGAGAGAGCAAGCACTTTTACTTGTGATGCAAAACCACCAAATCACTCCAAAATACCACAGCTATTACCACATTAATGCATTTGACAACAAGATAAATTAGCATCCGTAGAGAAGAGAAATAAACAGCAGGCAGCTGCAGCTTTTGAGTGTCAAGCACATTTGTGGGGAAGACTTGAATGTACTGTAAGACACAATTACGGAGGCCAACATCATGTGGTGTCGTTGGTTATTTAAAGCATCCTCTGGGCTCATCAAAGTTTGATTTTATTTTTTATTGCAGATACACAACTTCAGCAATGGTTATTATGTACCATAAATTCTGGACTGTAGAGTGTGGTGGAATATTTGCTGCACCCGGTAAATTTAAGGAAAATAGATCTTGTTCATGCACAAGTTGCAGTGGTGCTGTCTGCACTGTACAAAGGTCAGTGGTGCACCCGGCTTAAAAATGCATGAGGATCACTTCTAGTTTTGAAAATGGGGTCCAGCATCGAGACTGAAACAAACTCCACAATGTTCTGAACTCGTATCATGAATTCCTCACATCTTTAATTTACATCAAAGCGCTCAAAATGCGTTGTTTTCGCCCACGTGTCCGAAGTTCCGCCACCACAGCCGGTCATAGCTGCTGCCACTCATCTCCAGTCCTCTAGGAGATCAGCTCTGTTGGCGGAGCTGCGGACACACGCTCAAAAACACAGCATTTTGAGCGCTTTAGGGTGAATAAAACACATCAGTTTTATGTGACAAAGCTCAAAATTTTAGCCTATAAAAATCCTTATATTGTCCGTGTAGTAGCGGCAGGGCTCAGGCTGTGAGAGAAAAGTACAGTCTATAGCAGTTTATAGCCCGGTAGTTACTGTATATGGCTGTAATTATAAGCAGAGGAAGGAACAGAACTACGACGCACAAAAATAAAGATCTCAATTTGAGGAAAATTATTGCACGTTTTTCGACACAACATGACCCCGGTCAGCATGTCGCTAACCTCTACAGCCCCGGCGGCGGATTGACTTTAAGACCTCGGATCGATATAAGTATAGATACAGTATATACATACCTTTAATGCTGGGCTATTACTAAGTGTATGCAACAAAAGCAGAGGAGTCAAAAAACGCCTGGACTCTGATTCTGCCTTTATAATCTCCCTAAGATGTGGGCCCGACTGTCTCCATGATCATATGCGGTGCCTGTTTATCCTGCCGGGAGGACTAATGCACTGTATTGGACTGATATTCTTGAACTCATAATCCCCTTTGCCGGAGTGCATCGTGTATTATGTGCCGAAGCTTGATAATGCTTGATCAACAGAATCAAAACAGAATGTCAGCACTAAGCCGAGAACTGATAGAAGGAGGGTAAAGGACTTTGCTGTTGTTTTACTAAAACCATCAGAGCCTTCATGTACGACTCTCTGGGAAACCGACGTGCCCAGAAGTCTTTGAGTTGTGCAAATAGAATAATTCAGGATCATAACACTAATAAACACTGAAGGAGTCCTCCTCTCCCGGCGGTTGAAAGCAAGTGTTTATCAATCGTGATGTTGGCAGGAACAAATCAAATGTCCCAAAAAATGACGCCTTGACGGACGTTCAATAGCCCAGTGGGAGATGAATAATAGCCGTGTCATTTTTCTCTCCAAAACAATAAGTAGTCTGACGTCTTCTACAGAATGATCCCGCCCACCAGCAAGAACATCATGGTCAACAACCTGGCTGCGGGGACGCAGTATGACCTGTGTGTCCTGGCCATATACGACGACCAGGTGACGGCGCTGACAGCCACCAGAGTGATCGGCTGTGTCCACTTCACCACGGAGCCACAGTACCTCAGATGCCATTTCATGCAGTCGCAGTTTCTTGGCGGCACCATTGTGGTTATCATCGGAGGCATAATTGTAGCCTCCGTGCTCGCCTTTATCATCTTCCTCATTGTGCGCTACCGGGTGTGTAACCAAGGCGATGTAGATAAGGTCAGTTTGGAGTGAATCCCTTTGTTCTGTTTGTGATTCATGTATCCCATGATAAAGTGCAACTGAGCAGCTGTCCTCAATCTTCCAGGCTCTGGAAATGGGGGATATGCGTTCCCTGAGCAGTGACGGACAGCTACAGGGATGTGGGATTCCAAAGTCGCTCTCCAAGCAGGTTCTGCGGCCAGAGAAGAATGACAAAGAATGTCTGCGAGTTGCCTTGCCGCCGCCAGAACCAGCCAAGCAGCGGCCGACGGTGGTGGTCGCCGCGACGAAGCCCACAGTTCCGGACTGCACTGTGTCTACCTCTGCAGCCAGCCACAGCTGGCACCCCGCCTCCCCAGGAGTTCTCAGACACAAACGCGCCGCTGCACCCGCAGAGGCGCACAGAGCCGAGGCGAGGGCAGATGTGGAATTTGACAACGTGAACCGGAATAACTCCTCCGACATTAAAGTGAGTGGCGCGGTTACACGGGGCCAACCCGCCAAATGGACTGCAGCCCCCAGGGGTCCGCGGCACCACCAGGTGTCTCGACAGTACATGACTGTGCCTACTGGGGGCGTAAGAGTGAACCGCAGACATTCTCTCAACGCAGACTCCTACATCGAGCGCTGCTACATGTCGTATCCAAAACCAGGAGCCAGCCTCCGCTCCAAGCGAAGCCTGTCAATGAGCGGAGAGCTGCCACAGCTAGAAAGCACAACAAACATTCGCCGGGCGAGGGACAAGCTCTCCAGGTCTGAGTGGCTTCTGGAGAGCACTTTATGATTTGGAGTTTACGACCTGCGCTCACTTGTTTTCCGGAATTGGATTTGTGGCCTGTTGCAGAGCAGGACGAGGATTCGATGCCTTGTGCTGAGGTTTTGCGTTTTCTCTGACGGGACCTGTAAGTAACCCTCATTATATTCGGAGGACGGGCAGGCATGGAACTTGGCGGGAGGTGTTGCACACTTGTTTTATAACTTCTTTAAAGGGGAAACTTTGAAAGGCACAACTAGATTATAAAAACTATACACTATGTACAGAGAATTGCTGGAGATATCGTATATCTCAGGACACCTGCAAGTAGTGTGGTGTGGAATGCAGTATCCTGAATGGACTGTATTATAAGAAAAAGAAAAAAGAAAAAAAATGATGGCACAGATGGTGACGTTGACCTATTCTTATTGCCTATTTAATGGTATACAATCTCATCTCCAAATGTACAGACAGCGACATGTCTTAATTCACTTGGAGAGGTTATGAATGTGCTTCACATCTCAGAGGTGTTGGAACAGAATGTAACAGACAGCACACGATCGTCTCCAGACGACATTTTAAGGCACAAAAAAAAAGGGGAAAAAAATGCAGCATTTTGTGGCACAACTTGACGCAGCCTAATACTGCCCTCCGGTCTGAATCAATAGAATTTTATCACGTAATTACATGAAGACTGGACTCCGATAGGATTCCTGTCACCGCGGCAATTGAACAAAAGCCAAGCGAGTGACAGGCGCGCGGGGTAATCCAATATTACGCGTGGATGAGATTCCGGGGCGTTCATTTCCGTCTTTTTTACTCGATGACCTTATCATGACAACCATTGTAAATGAACTTGTTGATGTAAGAGAGACGATGATCACACATGTGGAAGAACGTCAGCTCTTGATTTTGCTGTTGTTTCTGTTTGATGTTTACAAGTATCAATAAACCAGTAACGAAAGGGACAACATTATTTTCACTTTAATGTCTTTATCATCGAGTCAGACAGGTTTACATAAACAAGCTCTCCATAAATGGCCGACTTGATCTCCTGTTCTACTCATCCTTACAAGGCAAAGCTGCTTTTCGTGAACAAGCACTAGTAATCCGCAAGAGTAGTAACACCACAGTAATTACAGTTCAAGTAGATGCCAAAGGTAAAGGATGAGGATCACCACCTCAGTCTAAGGCTGTGGATCCAGAGGAGATCATCAATAGAATGTACAAAACTCATATTCTATGGACTCTTTAAGTAGAGCCACAGTTGTTTGGAACATGGGCCAATAAAAGTCGTCGCCCCAAATAGGGCAATGTGAGCCAAATCAGAGTTTTTAATAGGGTACAAGACAGTTAGGGGGCGAAGAAAGAGAATGCCGTGGCTTCAAACAAGAGCTAATTCTGATTCCTACTCCAAAATTGAGACCCAATCTCTTCCTATAGTTACAACTCCAGCCTGCCTCCGGTTAGTTCTGGGCTCATAACAACATCAGCCGCACACTCAGAGGACTGTAGAATATCATTTTAAATACAGAAAGAAGGCTGTTGTGAGCACTGTAATGAATTTAGAATTTCAGTAGCCATGCGGCAACGTAATCCTCCCTCCCTTTGAGCGGTGGACCTCTGCCAGATCTCTGCCCTGAGCCCCTGTGTTTGTTCAAAGAGAGGATGGGAGCGGATGATGAAAAGAAGCCATGATAGTCACCAGGGATGCCTTTGGTTTGCACATCTTAGCGCCTGGCTGACAGCATTGCAGCTGGGCCCCCTCCCTCCCCTCCCTCCGCTGCAGGAACCTGCAGAGGTTAAATACAATCGCCGGGGCAGGGATCAGTGCTCGACTAAATCTAACGTTACACTAACAGATCGGATACCAGTTCTGACATGATATGCATTATCTGCTGCAATAGGAGCCGTGATTCACGGTGTATTTCGGTGCTCTGATAGATCTGGATTGATTCTTACATACACTTCCTCCCAGCATGAAATCTCAGGGGCTGCAGCACGCTGGGCCGAAACACACTCTTATTAAAGGGCTGCACACACTCGACGAAATGAATGGCTGTCACCTAAACAAGCTGGATTCAAGCACTTTTAGTCCTAGTTTCTGGCTCATTATGGGTGATTAAAATGCTGAGGAGCCCAGTCTGAACCTTGGTGGAGTCTTTGGCAACAGCCAGAGGTGTGCATTAATAATAGATGCTTTTGGGGGTATAGAAGGAGGAGGGGTAAGAGGAGGGCAAAGCAGCAGGCAGTGGATGAGAGGATTTGTGAAATACAGTGAGAAGGGTGGGAGTAAGAGAAATGACGGAGCAGAGAGGTGCAGGTGAGAAAGCTAGACGGCGTGGAGATAGTAAAGAAGGAGCGAGGGAGACAGAGAAAAGAGCATCTTTTGTACGCCAGGCATGCAGCCTGTGGCTCCTCAGTATTCACTGCATCTTAACAGAATGGGCAAGGGCAAGAGGAGGAGGCGCAGGGGGCAGGAATGGAGTGATTGAGGGTGATAGACCTCAGCTGGAGGTCTGGCAACAAGAAGAGATGAGTGAGACCCCAGGCTGGATCTGAACCACATACTCCTTCACAACCGTGTCGAAAAAAACCTTATCATTTATTTCCCATTCCTTGTCTATGGTTCCTCTTGCAGCCGTCCTCCTCCTCCTCCTCCTCTCTCCAGTCTTCTGCCTTGGATCTCCGTGACTCACCTTACTCGACTGCGGGAGTCTCACCGCACAAACCTCCCAGCGCCAACCTCCAGCTGCTTGGCCCACTTGCAAAATGAACCTGCCAATCTTCCTGATGACTCGCCTGACCCGCCTTCGACAAACAGGCCGGCCGATCTCCGCTCAGCCAGCGCTGATTTGATACGCCGCTCAAAAGCCACCGGGTCAGAGTGATCGGCAGAGACGTTTTGATTAACACCCCCCCACCACCACCACCACCACCACCACCTTCTTTCCACTTTGGATGGTTCCACCGATGAAATTAATTTCCCGCTGTCACTGCTAATGGGCTTTTCATTTCTTTGTGTGAGTTCCAGTTGCTTCTGACAGGATGAGTCCCTTTATGAAGAACTTAAACCAACCAACTCTGATGCCGCTGTCGCCAGCTTCTAGTGACGGTGAAGTGTCAGTCTTAGGTGGCACATTTCAACGCTCATTTTTGGATCAGGTCAGAGAGGAGTAATAGGAAATCTATCTTACTGGCTGAGCTCCTTCAACAAGTGTCTGCACCTTTTGCTCTGCATGTTTCATTATCTCCCAGCAGCAGGCAGTCCAAGTCCGTCTATCACAAAAGACCATTGTATCACTGGGAGTATTCTCCCTTGGAGTCCATGAAGACAGGGCCCCGGGCCTGATACGGAGTACCAGTGATACCCCTTTCAGGAGGTGGGATTCACACCAGAAGAGGAGGTGGTATAGTGTAAAATATGCACAAGCGATTCAAAAGAATATGCATTATTTAGAGGAGTAAATGGGTCCAGGATAGACGTCACTGCTCATTAATAGTAAATGTGATGACTTTTCTGGGAATGCAGCGTCGTGGGCAGGAGGGAAGGTTATTGAATAGTCAAATCTAAAGACCAGCATTTACTCAGCGCCAAGTGTTTGGGTCTAATCACTTACAGGATGACTGATGCATCAAAGCAGATAACACTCAGCAGTTTTTGAGTTTCAGAGACTTGTGGTCAAAGCTATTAGGAGTGGTGAAATCCATCCAGAAATGTGATCATGAACAAGGCATAAATCTACTGACTGTAAGTAAGGCATTTGGTCACAGATTTACTGAGGGTCATGGACTAAATTGCACGAAAGAAAACGGAAATTCAGGAGTCAGGAGGGCCACTCACTCTCTCTGTGTTGAGCACCTTCCACAAAAAAAGTCGCTACTGTTTTTGGAATCCAGAAGCAGCCGCTGAGACCGGCGGTGGTGTTGGAACTTTGGGCACGCGAGCGAAAACAGTGCATTTTCAGGGCTGTTATGTGAATAAAATATGGGAGACGCTGTCTAGAGACAAAGCGCGTTGGGCTCAAAACTCCAACGTGAACACAAGTGAGTCGGGTTTTGGCCGCTGACTTGATCCCGGCTGGAGAGCTGCACCTTGTCTATTGTGAGAGCAGCGTGGATAAATCAAGACGCTCCGTATTACACAGTTTGTTTCCGCTATTTTCTCACACTTGCTGCTGAACCCCGTTTTCAAAACTAGTTTTGAAAAGCGTTTTTAAGCTGTTGCACCAATGACCTGTCACAGCGCAGACAGCACCACTGAGCCTGCGGCTTATAGGCCGTTGCACCTTATGTATAAAGATCTATTTTCCTTCTTAAATTTAGTGGGTTCGGCTAATATTCCGGTGCGCTCTATCGTCCGGAAATTACGGTATATCTAAGGATGAGAAAATTGAAACAAAAAAGACAACATACTGCGTCACAACTAAACAGTGGTGACTAAAACACGAAGCAGCTCACTAGTCTCTCCAAGTGTCGCTGTAAATGTAAAGACTTCTCGATCACTGCCAGCTCAGTCGCCACAGACAACACCATTCATTTTTCATAACCTCAGCGTTTCAGTCGACAAACATTAACACAAAGACTTTGACAAAGCAGCAAGCGAGGAAACTGGCAGCGTATGTGTGAGATTCCACTGAGAGGAGAACGTGGAGGCGACGACTGAAGGTCACACACAGGGTGTGCTGACTGAGTGACTTCCGCTTTTCCGCACAGACTTACCAAGTGATAGAGCAACAACACCAGATTTTGTTTGACGTGAACCCCAGATTATCATGAGCACCCCTGCGGGGCTCCCACATTCAACAAACAGATGCTCCCGCTCCTCTCCTGCAGCCAATCCTGCTTCGGTTACACATGCTCCAGGGTGATGGACGACAAGAAGCCTGGCTGCAGTTTACACCAGACATACCAGGCACCATTAGGAATCATTTTCTGCCCATTTGCCTGATAGCTCCTATCGCTTATTCAAGTGATTTGCTGGCTGTCTCTCCCCGCCGTCCCCAATGATGGATCTCATTGATTTAGCAGTAGCGAAAAAGAAAGAAGCAACAAAACAGATGTGGAAGCCCCAGCTATCTTTCAGCGGTGGGTGAAGGAGGGGGGCAGTTTAAGCCTCTTTAAGGATCCCATTCACAGTGACTTTCTAAAAAGTGCTTATGCTAATCTTGTTATCACTTCGGGCCGCTGGTAATGGAGGGTCTTAGGCTGTCTGGAGGTTGCGGGCCACATTATTTTACTCATTCATCACTGAGACGTCGAGTATGTTTCAGAATGTTTTTCATTTTTCACAGCCAGACACAGTAGCCACCGAGTGCTCATCACATCCGCAGCAGAGAATGATCCCATCAGGGTGTGTGTGTTGAGATATCGAATCATTGTGTCATACTTACCATGGGTTTTCCTCTAACTGGGAGTATGAAGCAAAGCCGCGTGGGGATACGTACAGAACAAGCGAGTGTGTCAGCCTTGCCACGGTCGTTTGATCAGTTGTCATCATCTGCAGCCGACGGGGCACACAAAGCAGACGCAGTATACCGAGCTGCTTTTAAACAAACGCTTTTGATCTGACGGTGACCACGTCTGCAATGTACAACCAGCGGCTTGATAAAATCCCTCAACACCTACGGACTCATGCATGTGGACATCTGCATTCAAATCCCAAACCAATGACCGAAAAATGGCTTTCTTCAGCAGATCAAAGTTTGCCATCGCCTCCCATCATGGAAGGAGGTCGACAGCTACAGCTTAATGAATGGGGGAAAAAAAGGAACCATGGAAAAGTGATCTTTTAATGTTGGTCTCTTGAAGAGTGCTCATCTCATCTTCAGTGATCCAGAGACGCTACAACGTGATGAGAGCTGCCACGGAAACAAAGCAAGAACAATAAGATACATGTAAGGGAAATTATGAGAGACACATAAAAAGTGGTGTGCACCGGCTTGGATGAGGATCAGCTCCTCTGATTCCAAAAACATAGGTTTTGGTCAGAAAACAGTGCCATTTGAAATGTCTAGTATCTGGAGAGGTGAGGTGTCCTGGTGGGAGGCTTTGGTTGTCCTCAGAAAAAACCTTGTGGGCCTCATTGTTCAAGCCAACTTCATTGTGTTTGAAGCGTCTGCACTACAGCCTCCTGAAATATCTTCAAACTTGAAAAGTATTCAGAGAGATCAAACCTCTGCCAAGCAGCCTCAGTCTACCCCCAACACAGTCCTAAAAAATTATTCACATCTGTCCCCAACTTCTCAGACAAACCTAACCACCTTGGAACTGAAAGAAAATATCCATCAAAAGAAGGCGTGCGTTGGAAAATAGACAGTAAATTGAGAAGAAGAAACTGAAAAGTTTAAGTGAAAATATAAACCATGGGCAACCAAGAAGCAAAAGCCTGCTGCATTGTTTGAAAACTAGAGCGCACAATACCATGATTTGACCAGTGTTGGTCACTCCATGAGACAAATGGTGTCAGAGGTAGAATGGTGATTTTAGTTTGAGTACGAGGGAGCCACAGGAATGAACAAATAATTTTGGGAGGTACCCCCGAGACAGGGAAACTCAAGTACATGGGGCCACAGAGAGAGAGAACTAGATGTTATTGCCTGAAAGATGACTGTGTGAGGAGGTGAACGTTCCTCTTTTAGCTGGGCCAGAACTTCATCAAGAGAGGTGTTACTATGTTAAATTACTACATTCTGCATGGAGCAGTAGCCACTGGGTCAAATCTCTGGCTCCTTCTGCCACATTCAAAAGCATGAGGAAATCCATTTTACCAACTGTTTTCTTGGAAGACGCTATAAGGTTTGACTACAGTGGATGCACAAGATAGGTTAAGGTGGAAACCACCCAAATCTTTTCTGGACCAAGTTTATTTCTGACAACCAGTTTACCAAGACTTTGAGGAATACATATTAATTATTTATAAAGTAATTACTATGTTATTTAAAGTTAATACTTGGCAGTTATGGTGCTGTTTACAGTGAACTTTTGTTGACTATTCCAGAATCTAGTCAGTGTTAACAAGACACTGATCAACTGTTTACAGTTGTGAAAAACTGGCTAATATGCAGCAAATACGCATATGAATAAGTTGTTTATTTAGGGCAATAAATGTTCCCTAATCTAAAGTGTGGCCACCAAGTCTATCGGTAACCTGTTTCCCCAAGAACATATAGTTAGCGGAGTCGACAGAAGCATTTTAAGAAGTTCTTGAAAGCAGCTGTTTAGATCAGTGTTGGATTTATGAGGCTGTGAAACTCCTATTTAGCTCCAGGAAAATGATATTTTTTATCACAAGGCAAGAATTCTCTTTTTGTCAATGCTCCGTTAAGTTAGATTTATTGTTAATTCATACATTATCTGCGACGACGGGGCGTCAGGAAACCAGAGCAGACAGACGGAGGAGTGGAATAAAGACATGATGGCAATGTCAGAATGAATAATTCCTATTTGAAAGAATGAAGAGTTTCTTTGTTTGGTAGGGGAATTCTTTCCCCTGAACGATGGACTGGAGCCTCATATTAAAAGTGCTTCTGTCAGATGTCGACGGTAATACTTAAAATAGCTATTTCTGCCTTAATACTTCCAAAATGGTTTCAAGTCCAAGGGTTTAGTCAAAGCTCTGCACCGCGCTGAAGTGGGTTACATAATAGTAATCGACTCAGAGGATTCATTTATCAGTGAAACAGATGGTGATTAGTGGCAGCTTACTGTGCACTGCGCTGTTTAGTAATGTCAAACTTTCTATTATTGCATTCTGGCTAAGTGAATTTCACTGTATTAGAGGCGCAGAACCTGCACTGATGGCCCCCGGCTTCATTCGTCTTGCAGGAAAAGGCAGCAGGAGCTTGACAAGATGCGGAGAGAGGAAAGGTGCAGACAGACGGTGGGGAGATAAAGAGCAAAAGCAGGTGGGGGTGGGGTTGGGGCATCAGGTATTTACAGATGGATGATAACCTGGAGCCGTCTACATTATGATGCTCACAAATACAGATGGTTAAGACTTGACGTTTATGCTATTCACACACAGCCAGCGGATGTAGAACGTGTCTCGTACACGGGTTAAAATTCTGCTGAGGCGATGCTGACAGGGTGGAGCGTTGTGTTCCACGTCTGCAGCAGCAGCCCTGGTATTCAGAGACGATCGCTCGCTTCCTCACACTCTCGCCTCTGTTACCTTGGCAACATATTTTCTGCATGGAAATAGCATCCCTTGCTGTGCCCACTGCAAAACAAAGGTAGATTTAAAGGTTTAAATTGGTCTGAAAAGCCATTTAGGCCGGCAAGATGTGACCTGCTGAAGTGAAGTGACTTGTTCGGTTCTGCATGGTTTGGCAGCAAATTGGCCGTGGCATGAAGCGGTTAGAAGAGAAATTGTAATAGATACTGACAGGTATTCAGCATATGCAACAGTGGGCGGGGAGGACTTGTGGGTTTGTCTAAGTCTGGGAGGATTTAATGGACAGAGCAGCATCTGAACCGCTAAATTAAACGTAATATCAAAGAGAGTCATGAAGAAACCTACTTCACTTCAGCAGCGATTGAGCAGGTATTCCCTTGTTCTTGTTCCTTTATGAGTTTGACAGATGGAGTGGACCGGTTTCCAAGGGATCTAAACGGCTCTGGGGTTTGCCTCATGAGTAACTATACGACATCTGATAAGAGATGCCACAACAACTTCAACTGGAGGAGTAAGTGGCTCCACTTCTGTCTCTTCTGGAAGCAACAGCAACCGACAAGAACTTCAGCGCACTGCAACGCAACATGTCCTTTCAACTGAATGACCCTGGGTTGGCCGGTGAGGTGAACACAGGTTCATCCCTCCATCCATTTTCTGCAGCTTATTCCCTAATGGGGCTGTGCAAAAAGCAATGTTGAACTGCCAGGCTTTGTACACAACATGCCTCTCTCTCTGTCTCATCCCATTGGTTTACAGTCTCTGAGGAGGGGGACCAAGATGAGGGACAAAGTACTGCTCTGGTTAAACCTCAAACCTGAAAAAAGCGGACAAAAACTTCAACACTGCACCATGTTTCTCTGGGTTTTAAAAACAAAAAAACTCTTAAAAGGCGTGTGGCAACTCGCAACGCTTGCCATTCAGCGGACTGTTCAGTAAATATTAGTTGAGTTTGACCCACACTTTGGTGAAAAAACACAGACTCCTGGACAGCAAGAGTGGCTATGTGGTAATGTATCACGCTTAGTTTCATCGCACCCCTGTGTGTACAATTTGTTCTTGAGTAGTTTATGCAAAATATTATAGAAATAAATAAACACATCAATACAAACTACAGAGTTGGAGCCAGATGAGCAAATAAAGTAAATGAAATATTTAAATAACTTATGTAAATTATTTAACACATTTTACAAGGTGCTTTACACAACTGGATAATTTGTGACATAATATATTTGGCATTTCAACCCCCTTTCTGATGAAATATAAACAACAGATTCAAGTCAATTGAATTTACAAGTTGCTTCATTTCTATTTTGATACGCTTCTGAACGAAAAACACAGTAAAGTCAGTAATGTGCAGAGACATAAACAGAGAATGACTAGGAATTGTTCAAACTAGTGATGGGCAGATGAGGTATCATGAAACAGTACTGCAGAGTTGGTGAAACAGTGTCCTGGTTTTCAGAGGCCACTAGATGGCGCTCTTGGTAAAGAAATGATGCAGTTGTTCAAGTCCAAACATTTTACAGCAGACAGTGCCATCTGGTGGCCTCTGAAAACCAGGACACTGTGTCATGAAGCCTCATCTACTTTTCATTACATATGAGGCTTCATGAAACTGTGTCCTCATTATCGGAGTCCACTAGAAGGCACTCTCTTCTCCAAAAAACTCTGGCTTTCTACAACCATTGCAATGAAACCTCACATCATGATGAAACCAAGAGCGCCACCTACCGAGCTCTGAAAATGAGGACAGTGTTTCATGAAGCCTCACCAACCCAAGTGTGGTCATATCAACAAAATGTGAAAAAAAATAATTGATATAGACACTCGGAGCCTGGTCTGGAGTGACTTCAAAGATCAGAAAGAGCCGCGCGAATAAACGTCAGTAACTAAATATATGAAGAAACCAATTGAACTATAATTAAGAATCATCTTTTCGGGGGAGAAAAGGCGTCGATAAGAGGCAGAAATAATTAGAATTGTTTCATCTGGCTCCTTCAAGAGCGACATTGTACAATTCATCACAAACCCAATTTGGAAATAAAACACAAAGAGCTAAAGTAAAAATGTTCTCCGCTCTTCCAGTCTCTTTTCTGCATGTTGACTAAGCTTTGTGTCCGTCCGCAGAAAACTGGTGAGATGTCATGTTACTTTCCGCCCCCATGATTGAAGCAGCCATAACTCAGTCGCTCTCATGAAGCTAGATGAAATCTGTGCGCAGAGGTGATGCCTCACCTTCACCTTCACCTTCTTCTGCCACTTATCCGGGGTCGGGTTGCGGAGGCAGCATTCGGAGCAAGGAAGCCCAAACTTCCCGATCCGCACAAACCTCCTCCAGCTCGTTCCCAGTCCAGACCGGAGACATAGTCTCTCCAGCGAGTCCTGGGTCTTCCCCGGGGTCTCCTCCCGGTAGGACATGCCTGGAACACCTCCCCAGGGAGGCGTCCAGGGGGCATCCGGATCAGATGCCCGAGCCACCTCAGCTGGTTCCTCTCCATGTGGAGGAGCAGCGGCTGCACCTCGAGCTCCTCCCGGATGACCGAACTCCTCACCCTGTCTCTAAGGGTGCGCCCAGCCACCCTGCGGAGGAAACTCATCTCAGCCGCTTCTATCCGCGATCTCATCCTTTCGGTCATGACCCAAAGCTGGTGACCATAGGTGAGGGTGGGAACGTAGATCGATCGGTAAATCGAGAGCTTCGTCTTGTGACTCAGCTCCCTCTTCACCACGACGGTCCGATACAGCGACCGCATCACTGCTGCCGCTGCACCAACCCGTCTATCAATCTCACGCTCCCCTTCTCCTTCACTCGAGAACAAGACCCCAAGATACTTAAATTCCACCACTTGGGGCAAGAACTCTCCACCGACCCGGAGAGAGCAAACCACCTTATTAGTCGAGCACCATGGCCTCAGACTTGGAGGTGCTGATCCTCATCCCGGCCGCTTCACACTCGGCTGCAAACCGCCCCAGTGCATGCTGAAGGTCCCGGTCCGATGAGGCCAGCAGAACATCATCGTCCGCAAATAGCAGAGGTGAAATTCTGTGGTTCCTGAACCGGATCCCCTGGCTGCGCCTAGAAACTCAGTCCATAAAAGTGGTGGAGGTGACGCCGGAGCAGCACTTTTACAGAAGTCTATCTTCAGATTTAAGAGTAGCACGTCTCTGTCTCCCAGACTGCCTGAGTCTGATAATGCCTTGTTATCCTGCTGCCGGAGCAAGTGTGACACCAACTAATGAAAGCAAACCAGAACTGAGAAATAGTTGGCGCGAGCAGAGTCGGCACCGAATAACCCCTGACTTGACCAAGGCAGGCAGGGAAGCATCAAGGAGACAACAGGAATGCAGGTAAACACGGAGCCCAGGATTCAATCAGAATAGAAAAACACCACAAGTGCGTCGACTCCTGAGAGAGGGAAGCCGTAATGAAATAAGCATCTGAAAGAGAGCAGGTGTTGGAGGCTTGACAGACTTCAGCTGCATAACAAGTAGTGCATTCACTCTCCCTGCCTTTGTCAAGCAAACAACCAATCCTGTTAATATATACTCCCTCAGAAGAAAAACACAGAGCCCCGAGTGAAATCACGCCTGCACCAGCCTCTGGTTTCCCCGGCACTCTCTAATAAAGCCATATAGATCTGTCACTCCTTCTCACACACACACACACACACCAGTCAGAGTTGGTCTCAGGTAGAAGAAAACATGAACTTGTGTTGAATTTTAAGCAGCACGACTGAAAAAGAAAGATATCAAGAAGGATGGAAATCTATTTGATTCCGGAGCGGACTGCCTTTTATTTTGCTTTCTCTGAACACAGGAGCTTGTAAGGACTTTGAAGACCACTCAGGTCACGTAACAGCTCTGTGTCTGCTGTGGGGTGCAGCTGTGGATCAGCACCACTGAGAGCTCCCTAACCTGGGTCGGCAGGACACCTCACCCACCTGGTTTACATCCAGAACTTGGTCAACACAAACACAGTTTTTATTAGCTTCTAAGTGCCATGTAACATTTAGTTAGGTGATAGATTCATCTGCTATAATCTTTCTCTATGTCATGTATCTCAGAAGGAAGGAAACTCAGTGGGTAGCTGATCAAAATGAGCAGGCGATCCTGCTGTCACCTGAATGGACTTCACTTAGAATGGAATTCACTGAGCTCCCGCGAAGGAGTTGATGCAAACATTGCAAAAGCATCGAGTCTTTCAAGGTCTTGTGCTGGACAGACAGGATTTCAGATCAAGCTACAGGAGTGAAATCATCCATGAATGTCAAATGTTTTCTTTTCAACCACCTCTGTGGAATGCATTTTTCAAAGAAACCAGAATATATTTCTATATTGAACTTATCCAATGTATATTTGTTTAGCAATTGTGATTTTGATTTTATCATCACTTTATCCGCTATAACTTTAATGGTTTATATATATATATTTGTTTTGCCAATCATTCCGATTTGTGGATATGATTTCCTGTCATTATTTTGTCGTCGACTGGAGCGCTGTTTTTTTTCAGGACCTGACCTTTTCACCGATGAGCAAGTCTGGTGGCGTTGAGGGTGAAGCCTTGGTGGTGGCTCCTCTGAATAAAGAGTGGCATCTAGTGGATGAAATTGAGGACACGTTATCTTCAGCGCAAATATTCCATATTTAAAAAAATATATATATCAATATATGAATCACAAAATTCCTACCTAACAGATATTTGACAAACAAGTAGTTAGTTCTGATTCAACTTGAATTGGCAACAACAACAAATAATAATAATATAATATCAATGATAATAAGCCACACATTGGTCAGATAACAAATGAAGTATACAATATTTGCAATTATTTATTTGCTTAATAGCACGTAGTTTCTCAACTGAACATGCTCATTCCTGGTGTATTTCCAGCTCTAGCTTATATTAAAATGTTAAGTGATGCACGTATTGATGCACAGAAGAATAACACAAAGGAAAATACCTCCAGTTAAGAGTGGAGTAGGTAGCTTCACTGGGTAAGCTGAGAATGACGTTGTAACAAATGAAGACAGGACATCCAAGAAGCTGATGCAGCTTCTTGTAAGTCTGTTATCCCGAGTTAAAAATGTATGACACCCCAGACTGCTCAGTAGACTTGCAGAGTGTCCCAGAGAAAAGTGTGTTTTTCACTGACAAACAAAAAGGGAGCCAATATTTCTTAACAGCTGAAGGTTTCTGTCTGTGTAACGCCTTAGTTTGGCTTAAATAACTGTAGTTACTGAGCTAAGGAAGTGAAGAAAGGTCTCATGTAAAATACATCATGTTTGATAACGCCATTTATCGCTCCTCTATAGAATAACTATAATAAATGAAGAAAATAAATGAAGAAAAATAACCAAATTGAATGCCTTAATAGATGTGAACACGTCAACATTTAGCACTTTTATCTGGTAATAACTTCTTGAAAACATTGCTGTGGTCGAGACATCAGGGACCAATAGAAAAAAACTACAGTGGTAAATTTCACAATATTAAACTACAAGGAAAATATCAGTGTTGATGCTCTAACCCTTCAATTGTGTGCAGCAGGAAAAATAAAACCGTAGAAAAGACGCGTTATAAATCTACAGGGTTGGAATGAGCAATTTTATTGTGGGCAGTTGAGATACACGGGTGTGAACATCATTTAACTCAACGCTTGCCTAGACAAGCAAAGCAACTGGATGTCACTCATTTTTATTGTGTAACAACAGTTTAAAGTAAAGAGCAACTCAGAACTAAGGGTTTAACTGGTTAACACTGTAAATCACACCGCTATGTCTACAAGTTTCATTACAGCCATACGATACAAGTATACAAGGTTATTGTGAGGTTAGAGAAAAATACAACCAAGAGTGGAAATGCAAACATACAGCCGTTTTTAACCACGGCATGTGAAACAAACATGTCACACAAGGCTGGAGCCTTTGCTATCGTAGGTAGGTTTGATGGGGAAAAATAAACTCACAATGTTACCCAGAGGCAAGTGTACAATATGCACACTTGAGGAAAAATAAAATCTATGCCACAAAATAAAATACTAATAGACTGCTGCTTCTCTGCTCACTCTGGTAAAAATAAGTCTCTGGTGTTCATCCGTCTGTCGGCAGCTGCAGGGACACGAGTCGGCGCCGGCGAAGTCGATCCTCTTCCAAAAACGACAGCAAAATAAAGGGGACGCAGGCAAACAAGCTGATTCGCAGTGTTTTTAAAGTCTTCATCGATCTGATTATTATAAGAAATCAAAATAAGTCTTTCCAAAGTTTGTTTTTTTTTCCTTCTTGGTGTGTCTTGAGGCTGGTGCTTCTCATTGGTTGTTTTTGGCTTTGGCGTGTGTGAGAATATGAGACTTGAGGTTGGTTGACTGAGCGAATTTCTTATTGCAGCCGTCAAACGGGCAGACATAGGGTCGGTCTCCAGTGTGGATCCGCACGTGCGTGCGCAGGTTGAAGTCCAGAGAAAACCTTTTACCGCAGCCTTCGAAGGTGCACTGTGAAGAGCGGGGGGAGCACTGAGTTATGAACCACAGGATCAACGGAACTAGCAGACAGTGACAACTTCAAAGGCATTTTACTGATGGGATTTCAGGTTCAACTTTACATCGCAGCTGATGCAAATGCTAATGATAGGTAGCTGACGTATCATGAAACTGTGTCGTAATTTTCAGATGCCACAAGATGGCGCTCTTGGTTTAGAAATGATGTGAGGTCATATTGAGTCACACTTCACAGCAGACAGTGCCATCTGGTGGCCACTGAAAATCAGGTCACTTTCATGAAACCTCATCGACTCTTCAACACTGTGTCATGAAACCTCATCAACCCGTCAACTTGTCAAAGCATAACTTTCACTGGAGCGTTAAATCTCTTTCATCAGAGAAGGAGTTGAATTGTTTCTCCAACCATTAGTGTTAAAAAAGATGCAACAGTGTGGGGAAACTGACTTCAATAAACAGGATCTGGGATCACACACAAGACATGTATCTTTCACCACGTCAGGGACAAGGAGGCCGCTTATTTGGGGTAACATTGCCTGACGAAATCAAGCACTTCCTAAGTGCCAAACTGCTTGAGGTACAGAAAGGTAATCCTTTTATTATGATCAAAGGAACAACATGTCCTCTAATCAGGCATGTCAAGTTAAATTCTCACATTCCATCGGTGCGAGAACAAGCTGCCGAAACATTGTCTGCTACAGAGTCAATAATGTTGGGTTTAAAAATAATGGTCTACTGGAACACAGTGGAAACTGAGGCAGAAATAGATCTGCATTCTCTCGCACCCTAGGAGCACCAGCAGCATGACAATGATTTATTTATTTAAGTGATAAACCACCAGGAAGAAACTTCCTTCAAACAAGTACTTTTTCATCAGCTACTCTGCTCGAGGCGCATTATTATTCTAGACACGAACCTGGAAGGGTTTTTCTCCTGTGTGAACAAGTTGATGACGTTTGAGTTTCGAGCTCTCCACGAAGGCCTTGCCGCACTCTGCGCAGACGTGCACACGCGGCCCGTGAGTGTGGAGATGCTTCCTCATGGCTGAGTTATCCCTGAACATCTTTGTGCAGCCCTGAGGACAAAGAAACAGATGAGGCTGTTGTTCCAACAAGCAAGCACACATGTATCAAAGAGCAGCAGGAGGCAGGTATATTTGACCCTGGCATCACTCCTCCACATCAGCTCAAGGCAAACGGATCACGGTCTCATACTTCATTTTAAACAATGCACCAAGCACTTTAAGCATCACACGACCTGTCAACTAGCAATTCTGTGACCTGACAACCAGCCAGCAGGGGGCGCTTCACTTCAAAAGCGCCAGAAAATTCATTGAAGCCAAAAACACGATGAAAACAGAAAGAAAAAGGACGACCACGTGAAACGGACCCCTTCGCAAGTGCCTTCAATTTCGGTCCAATGTCAGAAATAAAAAGCACCAGCATTCTATCGTTGTAGCCACTAAGCATCATGAGTATAGAAAGGCTTTGATGAAGAATCCAGTACTTGAAAACAGTTTCAATTTGGCTGCTTTGTGGTTTTAAAGAGAATAATTAATAGACCGATGGCGTAACATCAGCGGGAAGCTACAGCTGCAACACATGACCACTAAAAATAAACCGTTTTGGGTTCACTTTAGAGGGGGATTTTTTTCCCACCACTTCTTGAAAATTCAAATCAAGGCAGCCGACAAAGAGAATTAAAATCTCCCCGCTCCGAGCCCACTGCAATTTTAGGCCAATTATTTACAACAAATACGGGAACTTGAGGTTCATGTTTATCCTGCATATATTCATTCAGAAATGAAGGCGAGAACAGCCGCACTCTTTCATTAGGCACGCTTCAGTCGACGGCGGTATCCCAGGTGGAAGAACAGATTTGGTGGGAACATGTTTTCAAGACAGTCAGCAGGGCCCAATAAATAATAAATGCAGAATAGAAAGGCCATTATTTCCAGCAAGACTGATAATCATGCTTTTTCACAAAGCAGTCGCCACCCACTCGAGCCAGATGCATGTTTAAAGGCTCTTAAATTATATCAGTGGAGTACGTTTATTCTCACAAAACACTCCATCAACCTCAAATCTTTTAACTGCTAGTTATCATGGACCTGCCAATTACCGTCCAGGGCGGAGCTACAGAAGTTGCAGGGAGAAGTAGAAAATATCGCCCCAATGATGGACAAAAACCTGGCGTGAACTAGTTCCTTAAAGCGACTTCCCATCATTATGTTTTTGGCCCCGAGTTAACAGAATCAAACGCTCTCGTGTTGAGGAATGTGTCTTGGAACACTCACTTTATGAGGGCACGCTATCGTCCGTGGAGCATCATCCTCTTTGACTTTCCTGGGTTTCATTCTGGTTTGAAAAAAGAAATGAAAGAAATGAATGAAAGTTCTTTTTTTCTTCTCATGCCAAAATGCTACAGGCGATGGATGAATCATCTCATGATAAATTGAATATAATAAGCTCACTACTGAGTGTGGGTTTTTTTCTGGAAAAAAAAAGATGACGGATCATGTCAAAAAAGGCAGTTGTGCACCGGGATACTCCTCACCTGGCGAACTCAGCCAGCTGTTTTGGGTCTGAGAGGTCGATTCCCGGGATTCCACCAGGGGGCAGCTTCTTTCCCGTCATGTACTCGGAGTAGTCCGGTGGAGAATTCTCCCCGACGATCTGCTCCTCCACCACAGACTCATGGTCGATGTCTTTAGAGTTATCTAGGAAATACATTACAGAACTGAACCGATAACAAACTGATGGGTCCTTTTAGAACTACAGGTGCTCGAATTTACACAATTGTAGCACAAGATCTGGTCCTCAATATATATTAAAAAAAATACACGTTATCACTATGAAGACGATTTGGTCCACTCAAATTTAAAAAATCACCTCGAAATGATCACTAATGTCTAGCTCTTTTTTAAGGGGGACAAACAAGGGATCAAATTCGTGTTCACGATTTAAGGCAGATGATGTTTGCTAGACAAATTGAAATGGCTCGGCAAACTCATTCTGATGCTCCAAGCCTGTTTCACAACGGCTCGAGCAAACATGAACTATGGTACTGTGTGTATACTCCTAAGTGTCTAAGGGTCGAACACAGACCGACTGCTTTAGGTATTCTGAAGAGATCAAGGTAAAATAGAATCTAAAATCTAATGTTAAGTTCAAATTTCAGGTTCTGGACAGAAAAAAAAACCTAAATATTAACCAACCGAGGGTAGTTTATACTATCTAAAATTGTTAGATTAAATTTAACAGGAAGCAAACTGTCAAAAAAACAAATGCTTCTACAGCATCTATAGTAGGATTTTACGATTACGTGTGGATCAACGCTGCGTATGACGACTACATATGTTGCACATGCAACAACGTGTGTATCGTGACAGTGACAGCAAGTTCACTCAAGCGCCCCGACTGGTTGAACACTGTCAATGTGTCACCCGCAGCTTACTCTGTTCATTATTGTCGCTTTACTGACTCATAAGCGATAAAACGACTCTCCATCAGACTAAAATATGCCAGAATTTGTATTTCCGAGTTCGAAAACACAGCTCTAGCGTAGCTCTGAGCGTCACATTTCCGCGGCCTGTGTCTGTCTCGCTAAGCACCGCCGCCATGTCTGGCCGGCCGCGACTATCGCCATTTTTTCGGGGCCGCCGCCATACTTGCTAGACTCGGGGAATATGGCGGCGCCCAACTAAAACATGGCCTCCCTTCAAAACAAAAACATTTCCTTAAGATTCCGAGTGGTTTTTTGAGTAAAATCACGAAAAAAAACGCATCTCTTTACACCGTATTGCAACGGTACATTCCAGGAACTAGTCTGGTGCAGCAGGACAACGCCCAGGCAACGAGGCCTCATGCACAACGGCTGTAACAGACAGATCCAACCGGGCTAACGTTACTCACCCGACGCCCACATAGTGACCGAAAATTCCCCTTCGAGAGTCTTTATTTGCACCTGCTTCTGTTCCCATTTCCTTCCACCGGCCTCGGCGCCGCTTAAATAGCTCTTTTTACCCGCTTTCTTCCCCCCGGAGCCGCCGGCTCGCTTCATCCGACCCATAGAGCTCTTCCCGGCCACAGTCACTAAAGTCTGTTCAATGTATTCGTCCTCCACACCGGGAGCCGGTACCGGGATGAGGATCTGGTCCTCGAACTCCCCGCCACCGCCGTCCGTGTGCAGGTCCGAGTCATCCCCGCCGACTACCTCCTCCCGGGTCTGGACAAGTATCACCTCCTGGTGGTGGTGGTGAATCGAGCTGGGGTCGTCCGTAACCAAAGGCTGAAGCGCAATCATGGGCTGCCCGTCTTCGTCGTCATCTTCATCGTCGTCGTCCCCGCCGACCACCGTGGTCTCTATCGTCTCCACCGGGATGGTTTCCACTTCTATTTCGTGAAGCTCCACGATCTCGGCCGGCATCTCCGAGCCGTCTGTCTCAATGTACAGCGTATCTCCGGATGCCATGTTGAATTCCGCCAGCTTGCCTCTCTCATTCACGCCGTGTTGTGCTCTTGTTTAGCCCCCACAAACACACACACACCCCCTGCTCTGTTCCAGCCTCCACTGCTCTCCCTCTTCTTCACCAACAACTCTGTCACTCAGTCCCACGCCAGATCTCGTCGCCCAGGTCGCTCCGGCATCAAACATCGCGAGACTTCGGTCTCGCCTTTCATCACCAGTTTCAATAACTATTTGTTTATTTCATTCATATATTTCCACAATTTTGTTTAATACAACGCATTTAACATTGTGGCAGAATTACATTTATAATAAATGCAACTACACATTTAGTAGCGCTTTACATCACGTGGTTTTTTTTTCATGTAAAAAAATGAAAAAGTAATTCGGTCAAGATACTGTCAATTAACTCGAATATAATGATATATATAGTAGGTAAATACTACGGAGAGTTTGGGTAAAGTACGCTAAGACGAATGAAACAAATATCTACACGTTAACGCCCTCAAGGTGTCACTGTTACATCATTACGACTTTATGATGTAATATTTATTCTGAAAATAATATTTAAACTATATGTCAGACAGAAACATATATCGACTCTTTTCTTCCTATTCAGAATAGTTGGTAATGTTTTGTCATCCTCATTCATTCTGTCTCTAAGTGTCTATCTTCACACATGGCATCCTTCTCATGAAATAAAAAAAAGTGATCATATTCACATGTAAAGATCACACAAAACTTCAGTAGAGAAACATGACACAAAAACATTTGGGTAAGATTTGGTTCACAGTTTTATTTGAATGCATTTTAAACTCAGTGCGTTACTCTTTGTGGTCAAATCAGGAAGCACTTTTTAACAAAAGTAGAATGAAATGAACAATATTTTTTTTTGCAGCCAATAAACATTTTATTAACACCATCACAAACACGCATGTGTTTCATTTATTTTTTTTATTTTCTTCATAATTGCAGATTTACATTAACCCCCCTCTGATTTTAGCTGGTTGTGTTTTTGCTACTCGTGGTGTGTCGGCAAAGAGGATAAAAATCTTTCAACACACTGCTGAAAATATAACATGAACAGGAATGATTTTCTGTTGAAAAAAACCCCAATATAAAATATAATAATAATAATCAACATCCTATTATCATTTGCTAGTGATCACCAGTGTACGCACTAGACTACTAAAACTCACATAAAAGTACACTGAAGATCTAGAGAATGATAAAAAAGGATGAGATAAATATTAGTAATCTTTTAAAGAGTTAGTCAAGGTTGTGGAAAATAACAAAACAAATGAAGTACTTTTATGCTTTCCTTTGGGTTGAAGGACAAACAGGGTCAGACACAGAGAATCAGAGGAGTCTTAGTGAGAGTGCAGTTGACTCACAACCTCCCTCAAAAAAAAAAGACATTACACAGAAATGTCTGAAGTGACAGCAACATGTCTTGTTGCTTCAAAACCTCAGCAGAACACGATGAGTGGATGTCACAGTTTGGGCCTCCGGTCCTGACTCCCCGTTTCATCCTCCTCCTCGGGGCTACAGCAGCTGCTGCAGGGCATTGGTGGTTCAGGTCAAGTGTGGGGCAGGCGGGGGGGGGAAGAGGGTCCCGCAGGATTATGTCGTGCTAACTCGACTCAATTCGTGTCTAATGGCTGCACAGTGAAGAAACAAGAGGTTTAGTTGCCTAATCAAACCACATTTCATGATCCATTTAAGATCAGATGCTGTCGAAACACTTGAGGCGATTTTTAAAACAATAACAGTTCTTTGAGCTGATCATCTGACTGGGAAAAATCGACTTCCCGAAACAGTTTTGGTTGATGTACAGTATTCGGTGCTCAGAGTTTTGCGACTACAGTGCAGCCTAGTGGGCAAAAGCCTGAACAGCAATAGCTTACAAGACTGAAAATGTCTGTGTTGCAAACATACCATCAATGATTTCCTCCTTCACTCTGTGCAATTCGCGGAATACTTCATCCAGGATTTCCTGATGTCACACACACACAGACGGGAATATGGCATCAGTTTGGCGTAGTAGTTACAGCTCTCGGCAATTGTGCGGTTTGTGCTACCTGTTTCATTCTGTCCATGTCAGGCGAGTCGGCGTCGCTGGAGCCTGCTGCTGGCCGGACCCTGCGTTGGGAGGGGACACAGACCAGCATGTCGCGATGCCTTCATACACACATTTAAACACTTTGGTTCTCACCTGGAGGCCATCGACCTGTCTGCTGAGTTTGCTCTGTCCCAAGCTTTTTTAGCGCCATCTAGGAAACAATAATAATAATAAAAAAAACATTAAAAACTGGCTAGACAGTGCAGCCATTGTTCAGAATTATGCTGACTTTCCAGAGCTTGGTCTAGCAGCTTTTCTCGTCCTTTTGCTAGTGTTGATTTTCCTTTGTTTGAAACCAGGATGTGTTTACAAAGCACTTCTCTGGCCCCTGACTCCAGGGATTCTTGTTGCAGGTGGTGAGAGACAGGTGTCAGATCCCAATGAGGGCTGAGATCCAGATAGGGAAGTTGTGACTTTGGCTGTTTCTACCTGCTGTAATTCGAGACTCCATTGTGAGTCACCTGGGAACCCAGCCCAAGGATGCGCCATGAAATTCCCAGAGGGGCCACATGGTGAGCCAAGCCTGTGGTGCGCGGCCGTAAAATGAATAATAATAATATAACATCAGATAAAACCGTTATACAAGATATATATATATATATATATATATATATATATATATATATAAATGAGTATACAAACACACAATGTGAAAAAGAACAGACTTTCAACCACCTGCTGTGGAGCCATGCTGGGACAAAATGAAGATGGAAACTAGCGAAATCTAATACTCGATGTTTGGTTTTCATACTGTCATTAAAATGGGTTTAATGTATTTAAAGATACTTGTACTTGGACTGAAATTGAAATTTGTGACTGATGATTCGAGTGCTTTAACAGAGGGAATGATCTCCTCACCGGTGGAGTTCTGTCCGCTGCGGTTACCAGGAGAGTTAGCATCATCCTGCAGAGGAGAATCATCAAAGTTGTCAGATACTTTGAGTATGATGTATAAATAGCACACTAGCATTCTGTCGTCTGAATATATTTGGCTGGATCACTCACATTTTGACTGTCCTCTGGTTTCTCTGATGCTGCTTTCCTTCTGGGAGCAAGAAGAAGCCTGAAGTGAGAACTAAACATCTCTGTGTGTCGTAACTCACTAATCCCGATAACAAACACGGACCGCACATTGATTTGAGTTCAATTACGTCTCATGAGGGAGGCAGATATTGACGCTCTGAGATGTGTGTGGTTTCCCACAGAGTTTGATCTGACCTTCGAGCCAGCAGCGCGTTCATCTCCTCCATCAATCCCCCGCTTCCTCCGCTGGTCCGGTTGGCATCGTTTTTGGTGCTGGAGGAGCTGTCTTCAGGCTGGAGGGACAAGCAGGCGACGCCTGTGAGCGAGGCCACTTCACTCTGACAAATCACTGGGGTCGACTGATGGGCCAAACCGGTCCCACAAATCAAGGTGACACCCCTCTTGGGTCACGATCACAAACTAGTTCTCATTCAAGGATGCATGCTATTATTAGATACGGCTGGAACTCACTCTTTGAACGCGCCGCAGCTTGGCTCCTGCTATCATCGCAGCCAGTCCAGTCGGGGCAGGGGCCTCGTCGGCCGGGGCGCCCCCCACTGGCAGCGGTGGAGGAAGAGGAGGCTGAGGTGCGGCAGCTGAAGGTGGTGGTGGTCCTGGAGGAGGTGGAGGAGGGGGAGGCCCACCACCCATGTTCATAGGAGGAGGAATTACAGGGGGCGCTACTGAGAGCACAGCAGGATGGCCTTGGAAAGGAGAACCTAGAGGGGTATGGGTGTTTTTAATTCTCCACAATGGATGAGTCATCTGGGCGTGTACCTGAGTTTGATGACCGCCGCTCTCGCTCCATTTGCACCTGCATCTGCTGCTGCTGCTGCTCCATCATCTGCCTGGAAGGACCAAGCATCACACTGCTACAACATTTTTGACATATTAAAATAGTGTTCTGTTTGATGCAGTTGTGTTCAGCACTTGTGTGTTTGTCGCTCCTGTCTTAATAAATCGGCTCCACTGCACTTCCAGGATTTTGTTTGGGCAAAGGCGCTTCTTAATTCTGTCTGATGGGATGTTGGCATCGCCATAAAAGCAGCTTTGATTGAGTAGCTTAGAGAATTCACACATTTCTTCTTGTCTTTACGTTGTAATTTTGATCTTTATGAGCGCTCTGACTTCCCTGATAGAGGCATATATATGTCACTGCTCTGGAGAGATGGAACAAACAATGCTCCTGGACAGGAAGTGGAATTTTCCAGCTGTGCGTTTGGTGTGGAGAAGCGCTTAGACAGCAACCTCCTGGACTGCAGACCGGCGCGCACACAGCAGGAGCAACACTCAGCAGAAAGCTCAACCAAATTAATTTGGGTCCAACCTCCAGCTCAAATTCTCCCCTCACAATCACCGCCGTAATCCGACGTGTCAGAGGGCAGCAGACATGGGATCAGATTGAATTGTAGCTGCGCATCGTAACTGAATTTTTGAGCCCTGGCATTTGCTATCTGGAAGAAAAGTGATATTCTCCTTGTGATAGCCTCCATATAACCCTCTCTAGATGGGTCTTTTTGAGGTGCATTTCTGTGGTCTGTCTAGAGATATTGTTTAGTGCCTGCCTCAAATATAAGCTCCCAATTCCTCCCTCAATGTTATTTGCAGACCAGATCAAACACGGTCAAAAGGCTTGTGTGCAACTTCTCCCTTGACAGCAGCAGCACCAGTTAACCTCAAAAGATGGCGCCACAAGTGAGAAAAAATGCTCTGTGTGTAACTAGAGTGACTCTGTTGGAGTAGTATTCTTCGACATTCTTCTTTATATGCTGCGATACTGATGCGTCTTCTTATAGATGGCCTGGATGTTTGAGCTCCATCTCCATGTGCACACTTTATAATGGTGAAAATAAAGTATATTGTAAAGTGTAGATTGAGTTTTCTAAATTAAAATAACATTTAAAATCAGGCTTTTCCAAACAGACAGGAAAAATGGGACTCAGGTTGACGTTTTTCATTGTTACATTTATTTATTCTTGTCATGTGACCAGCTATTGTTAAAAAAAACAAGCTCAAGCTAGACATCCTGATCCCTTTATAAAACGCAACATATACAGTAATCGAACCAGCAAATGAAATCATTTTATTGTTGTCTGAACTCCGCTACTGCCACCTGCTGGCCGACAGAGCACTTCACAGTCGAACATATTCAACACGAATTCTATAGATAAAATCCATGTAGCTTGGTGGAGCACGCACAAAGAAGGCCCTTTAGTATAATGACTTATGAAAGTCATATTTTCAAAATATCTTCTGACATTTAGATGATGAACATCGGAATCGGCTGTTGCAGAAAGAGCAGGCCACTTCAAATGTCACAAATCATGCTGGAGGCTTCTAGTTCAGAATAATGTTCTGTTTCATAACCAGCTACATGCTGTTGTAAATATTAGAGCAGCAAGGGGCTCTAACGGAAAGGAGAAGGGAGACAAGTAAATCAAAGTCACTGCTGCGTTCACCCACGTTCACAGAGAGTTCACTGCTTTTAGAATATCTCTGAGCCATATTGTCAACTTGCACTCAAGATGTCCAGTAAACAACGTGGTGAGCTCGACTAAATGACAAAAGCCCATAAAAGTTTTCGTTGCTTTGCTGTTCTTCTCTTAAAAGTCAGACAGCAAGATAGACTTTGATCTATATTCAAAAGATTTTGAAGCCTTCTTCGTGAATCTCTCACCCTATTCTGGCGTTTGTTGTCACTCGTGTGCACACAGGTTGATGTTTGTTTTCAAGAGTGGAAGGACAGATATTGAAACCACCGCCTCACCTTGCTCTCTGAACTTCAATCTCTTCTGAAGTCGGCCCGTTTTGGACTTGCCGCTGGACAACTGGACCTTCACAGGTAAACCATAAGACAGAACAAGTGTAATTACACAAACTGAAATGGACTGTAAGGCACAATAGCAGAGGACAGTTTGGACCATAGGAAACATTAGTGATGGATGGATGAGGTATCATGAAACAGTATTGCAAAGTTGATGAAACAGTGTCCCAACATTGAGAGGCCACCGGATGGCACTCTTGCTTAAGAAATGATCTGAGGTTTCATTGAATTGGTTGTTTAAGTCCAAACATTTTACAGCAGACAGTGCCATCTAGTGGCCTCTGAAAATCAGGACACTGTTTCATGAAACCTCATCACCAATAAACATGTGCTTGCTTCCTTGCTTCAGGTAAGGATTAAAGAAAACATTTTATTGCACGTGCTCTTTTATAGCCGATGCATATCATGAAATGTTTTTTAGGTTAAGCGTCGTAGACAAGCTCGCCGGATCCACCAAGACCAATGACTGACCAAACTGAATGCAGAAAGCATGTCATTTTTTTCAAAATAAATCAACTGAAACATTAAAAGCCACCACCTGCCATGATAGAGAACATGCTGCGGCTTATTTAGAACGCTCCACATGCATTACATGAACACTGTACATGTAACACAGTAAGTCAGTGCCTGCTCCCAGATCCTCTGAGGGAAGGGTTGGAGATACGGAAGGTCCTCTCCTCACTTCTGATATGATATAAGCAACACAGATCTCTCATTGTAATCGCGTTGGCAACATGAGATCAGTGGATGAAGCGGGAGATAGTGAATATAATTAAGACGTGACAAGATGAAGATGAAAGCATGTCAGGCGGAGAGATTACGCTCCAATCCTGGTGAATCATCGTGTTTCTCACACTCCCGCTCACCAACACTCATCTGCCTTCTTCCCTCCAGGTCTCAGGGAAACATTTGGGATTAATGCTGCATTCCACTTTGGAGGAGTCGACTCCACTCAATACCTCACTATTCATTTAGGTATATTTATTGTTTACACCTTATGTCTTTCTGTGTTTAAAAATGAACCAAAAAATAAGAATATTACACTTCATCGAATCTCCTTTTAATCTCTATTATTAATTTAGCCACAAATTATTTTAAAATCAATTTATATTTTAGTCTCTACTGTGTCTGTTTCACTGCGAAATAAACATGAAATTAATTCATAATATTGAGTTCCGTCATACTGTATTTAATTCCCCTTTTTAATGCTCAGAATGAACATTTAAATTCAATTGTACATGTATTTCTCACACATTGCCATATCTTCTATCATCTAATCAATACATTTTGAAGGATAGCTTTTTTTATTTTATCCCCAATGATGCCATATATTTGCATACAAAAGCCACATTTCATTATATAATAAGTGCTAGTTTCATGGTTTAACTTTCACCATAGAATACAAGGAGAATAGCTTTCAGTTACTGCAGATATTTATACACAAACATATCAGGATTTAATGATTAAACAAGTGTCCTTTCGCTGTATATTGAGCTATTATTAAATGATGCTTCATCACGGTTCAGGAGCCCTGCTGGATCGACTCCTGGCTCAGAGGCGATCCCCTCTGGTGCTCACACCTCTGACGGCGGTGACTGTGTGCCGAGTTGATAACGGACACCGATGATCAAATAACAACATGCCCAACATCACAGAGCACAACAACAGAGGGCACCCCTGTCTCCCATCTGATCCACTGTTTAATCCAGGACCCACACCAGAACGGACACATGGAGACTAACAAACACGCAGGGATCACTGTGCTCCTGGTGATTCGACTCTATCCACATCAAAGCTGCTCAACACAAGCTGATCCACTCAAAGTCATAGTGACAGGAAATGGGTTCATTCGCCACATGCAATGAAGCTTTACTTGCCGCATTATTAACTTTAAACTAGTTTATTTTGTCAACACTCATATATCAAATCAGAGATGCTAGACATCCATGATACATCCCAAATTATGTAAAATATTATTTATTATTACATTTTTTTTTTAATTACTAAACAATTAATTCGCTGAAGTAATGGGGTAAATATACAATTTTTTAAAAAGTATGTATTTGAAATAACAAGAGGGCAAACCGGGGTCAACAACAACAACAAATTCAGAAAATATATCGACAAAGTAGCATATAGTGACACGAGTCTGTCCCACAACTCCTCCAAAACCTATAATTCACAATTTAGCAACAGGAAACAATTTTAACTTATGTCACTTAGCTCAAACATCACTATCACAAACAGTAATTGACTCAAACCCAAATGAAAATTATGTTAAATAGACCATACATTTGCGACACTCATGGAAAAGGTGGACCTACATGACATGCCGAAGAAGAGGAAGCGACCGTAGCAGACACACAGACACTGACAGAACCATTCCCAGCGGACCATCTCTCGCCTTCACATGCCTTTTGCCTGCTTCCTCTCCACCACAGCCTCACCTGCAAACCTCCCTTCCTCCACCCGACCACAGACGGGATCATCTGTCATCTTCTTGTAACACACACTTCAGGCAGCAGCAGCAGCGAAACGTCTATGGGTTATGTTTCAATAGGCTCAGTTTGATGGCGACTTCATCTGCAGCCAGTGAGACTCACAATATTCTGGTTATGTTTACTTCAAGGGGGGGAAATAAATGTTGAAATTGAAAGCTAAATTACATGAAATGTGTTTTAAGTTAAACTACACAATACATTGGTTTCTCCTGAAGTGAACACGCCAATGAGGTCAACATCAGGATACAGTAGTTTTTCACTGATGTGCCTTTTCACTGCTCTTCTTGCTGACTGCCTCCTCAAGTGTTTGACTTCAGTCTGTGTTGCTGACGTTTGAAAAACAGCACCACATCTGTACTCAGAGTTGAATCGTAAGAGGCTGCTGCTGCTGGAGACAGTAAATGTCACTCTCACTCCATCATTCACCTGCTACAACTGTCACTGACATCACACACCAGCTTCACTCTTGACACTCAAATGACATTTCTGTAACAGGAATGAGTCTACAGTCGCCGCACGTCTGCTTTAGTAATTCACAGCTTGTCCGGTGGTTCCTCGAATGTCCACCAGGGGGTGTGAGATTCCAAGTTCAGAAATGCCAAACTGAGCTGTAAATCAAATCTGAGAAACCAAGGTTAAGTTTGGGGTCAACTCATTCTTTGAATGGAAGAATAAAAAAATCAAATTAAAATTAATATATAATACCTTTAATTTTCTACTGAAAGTGTGATCATAATGGTTTACTTTTGGTCTGTTCTTTTGTTAGGATTACAACTGGCAAATTATAAGTCTCCTGTTTTTCTGTTTGTTGTTGTTTAGTTTGTTTGGGATGGTTTGGTTTCTGGCGAGAGGCTGGGGTAAGCACTACAGCAATGTGAGGTCCCCACAATGATGGAGATACATGTGTGTGCGTGTCTGTTTGTTTTTATTATACCTTATAATATGAAACAGCTAAAGCTGAGCAGAGACGACTGAAATCCATTTCCTCTCTGGTGTAAGTCCAGAAGAGAAAGTGATTCCCCACACTGAGAAGGAAGTGAGGAAACATGTGGATGCATTAGTGGCCTCCTGCTGCACTTTCAATTCATTATTGATTTGGAATATATTCTGAAGGGGCTATATTTAGACACCACAGCGTTAACAAACCACTCTTTCTTGCTAAAAGATGTCAAATGTTAAAAGCAATTGAATTGAAAATGTGCTGGAGGAAAACCTCCACACACCACAAAGACACGTAACCAGGTACATGTGCCACCCTTTGACCAATAAAGGAGGTACCCTGGTGCTTTAGGATCACTGTGCAGCAGGCAGGTCATTAAACAGAATGAGGCGCTCCACAAAGCGCTGACAAAGGACCGATCACACCGTGCTCCCTGCAGTGGCGACCACAACACAAGAGGAGCAAAATGCTGATGGTGTGTACGCTATAATGGACATGAGAACACGGCGCATCGGTGAGTGGTAGCACAGCACACCTCCATCCTGAGCACTCAGCACATTGAGGGCGAAGAGCATGGCGTTGGAGAAGGTGGTGGCCTCCTCCTTGCTGGCAAAGTTGAGACCATAGACCTGTCTGGCGTCCCTCCACTGGTGGAAGGTCGGAGTGGCCTGGTTGTATTTGAGACCCTTCACTATGGAGTAGTTAATGACCACCTGGGAAGAACAAAGATCGAAAAACAATTTGGTTTGAGAGGAAACAAAAATCCTGAATAATGATTCTCTATAGCAGTGGTAGTACTACTAGTAGTAGTAAATGTAGTCGTAGTAGTAGCATGTTGATATTTGATATGCTCCAAAAAGTATGTAATTAAATAAACGTAGAGCAATAATAAGTGAAATTCACAGAATGAGCTGCTTGGCAGAGGTCTGCACCACAATGTTTTCTAGCAGTAATGATTTGAACATGTTGAAAAGGTGGACAAGTTTTCATTCCATTTGTTTGGGCGCAGTAGGGGATGAATGTAACCACGAACTATTGATAATAAAATAAAGTATGTCATATTTAAAATGATGAACCATAGTATAATATTGACCTCTGTCTCTTCCTTGCGTTCCTATGGTCGTCCAGTGGCGTCTGAGATAACTAAGGAAGTGAAGTGCTATTTGCAAGCAACTTTTGGTTGTATATGTTATGATGAACTGCTGGGTCGATGAGGTTTCATGACACAGTATTTAGGGGTTAATGAGGCTTCATGAAACAGAGCCCTGATTTTCATAGGCCACTATCTGCTATAAAATGTTCAATGAAACTATGCATCATTTCTAAACCAAGAGGAACACCTCCAGTAAGGCACCAAAGCAAGATCTGGAGTGTTTCATCAATCTTACAATACTGTTTCATGATACGTCATCAACCCATCACTATTATGACATGTGTTTTTATGAAGTATGTAAAAATACATTTGCGGGAGCTTTGAATTCTGAAGTTTGTTTCTTACCTGCTGGTCCTGCAGTTTGACACCCACCACTCGGAAGGTGTTGTTGGCAGTGTTGTGGTAGATGTTGATGCGGCTGAATCCCTGTTGTCCTGGCTTGATGGGCACCCACTTCTTACTGGTGTCGTCGTAGACCATGACTGAGGCCCGCGCCTGGCAGATGCTTTGCTCACTGTCATGGAAACAAACACATTTTATTAGTCAGAGAAGGGACAAAACACCTGTTCGGACTATTCACTATTGCATGGCACCATCATTACAAACTGGATTTGAAATCTTTTGACTTTTTGTCCTTTATTTTGATTCCACACAGGTTTTCTGGATTTCCTCAGAGCCGCTACAAGGTCTCACTTAGTTCTAATCTAGTGTAACGCTAATCCAAATGTAATCAAGCGCGTCTTCAGCATATGTTGATGTTTTTAACAGGGGTGTTGCATGTCTGCATCAGTGTCACTTTCCTCTGACTCTCAGTCTCACAGACATACAACCATCATGAGTGTTTCACAGCTACATGCTGAATCACAACACTGTAGAAACAGAGCAAATCTGAGGGACTTACACGCAGAATAATGGAAGAACACAGAGGAGGATCAGGGAAACAATTTTGACTTGCAAATGAGATTAACAAGAAGAGTCCCATCTGTGTCTCTGCCGTCCTGCCAAGCTAAAATGAGTGGATCAACCCCTGAGGGCCGTGGAAAGAGCTGCGTCAGAGAAGAAAGCAGGGAAAGTGTGGGCTTGCAAAATATCATGAAAGAAACGCTTCACACATCAGGAGGGGAATTATGTAAATTCTGCAGCGCTGTAAAAACACTCTTCCCTTATGCATGCTGGCGCAGTAATAGAGTAATTTGCTCTCTTTATTACAGTCTCATTATCACCTATTACCGTTCTATCTCACAAAGCACTTGTTCATGGACTACGTATCCGATAAAAAGGTTCTGATATCTATGTGGATACAACATTATTTGCCACCTTTGGATGAATATAAATTGGGGAATCTGTGTCCAAAGGAACATATATCAGAGGGACAGCACATATCAGGTGTATAGGAGTGAGTAAGGGAGGCTAGAATGAGACGGTTTGGACATGAACAGAGGAGAGGAAGATGGAGGAAGATGATCCTCTGTGAACACCCCTGAAGGGAGAAACCGGAAGAGAAAGAAGAGCCACATTTATAGAATTTGAAATAATATATATTATCATTAATTATTATTGTATTTATGATTATTTTGATTTGCCTTTTTCCGTTCAACTATTTGTTTGTTTCACTGGATGTTTGATTGTACTGGATAATATGTCAGAAAATTGAATAAAATTACGTTATACTTTTTTTCATTGTAGCGTGTCCTTTCATTGTGTTAATCAACAATTTAGATGCGAAGAACTTGTCATGTTGTTCAGCTAATATTTAAAACATAAAGTACAAAATATAGTCACACTTATATACTTTCTATTCTCCAGTATTTTGCCTGCTTTACTTTTCTTTTCTTTCTTTTTAAAATAAATTTCGTTACATTATTATTACAGTAATCTGCCGCAATCCCTCTTTATATATAAAATTTGAAATACATTATTTCATCATTTTTACTGCAGCCTAAGGCCTAATTTATCACATGGATGAGATGCGCTGTACGGTATCTGGTAGTGATAGGTTGAAGAGGCTTCATGAAACAGTGTCCTGATTTTCAAGGGCCACCAGATGGCACTGTCTGCTGTAAAATGCTTGGACTAAAACAACTAATTCAATGTAAACTAACATCATGTCTAAACCAGGAGCGCCATCTAGTGGCCTCTGAAAATTAGGACACTGTTTGATCAACCCAGCAATACTGTTTCATGATGCCTCATCTACCCATCACTAGTATACGTGGCGCACCACTGGCGGTTGAAGGTGAAACGGTTTGCCTGAAGCTAGACCACAAATCTCCCTCCGCCACAATGCCAACATGCCTTCGGATGGCACCTGTTTATTTGGCCAATAAACATCTTTCAAAAACAAATTCTGGGCTGCAAGTTCATGCGGATAATAACATAATCTTGTCTCGAGGCTCTGGGCTCGAAGCTAGGTTAAATTCGGCGGACCAAGCCAACATATGAGAGACACACAACTCTCTAAACTGGGATTCCAGCCTGCGGCCAATACTTGCTGTGATGCACGCGAGCATGGCCAGGACCTACAAGCGCAAATCTGCAAGTGAGATGCCAATGGAAACCACAGATCCTGGGAGATAGCCATGGAGGAAAAGAGAGGGGGGAAATCTACACTAGAATGATATGTCTTAGTCCTAAACTGAATTGGGATTTGCTGTGAAGTTTTGAAAAATGAAACATGGACCCATTAATGCATGGAAAATTGGCACGTATCTTTGAAAACATGAGATTCAGGTGAATTCAAGTTCGACTCTCACACTTCACACCCCATTAACATTCATTAAGGGTTTTATGAACGCACACTTGCAATTCGCCTGAGCACCAATGGGATGCAGCGATGTGTTTAATTTATTTATTTTTGCTTGTCGACATGCTTAAATTTTAAAAAGCAGGACTTGGCAACCAGCTGAATATGGCATCAGCGTCCCTGGAGCATGAATAAATGAGAGACTGGTGCTAAAAGAAACTCGAGGAAGAAACAGAGGAGGCAGCGAGAAAAAGAAGAGAGGCAACACAAGGCATATTCTGACTGACAGTCGTGGGGCAAACACTCAGACACACTCCCACAGATTACACAAATACAGTCAGGTGCAGTTTGAATCCGTCCCTGTCACCCTTGTTGAAAAATTAACAATTTCTCATGAATAAATCAGACGCTTCTGAATTTAACTTCGCAGGACACTCGTGCGCACACAGAGACGAGGACAAGGACATACACTCAGACACCCTTGTCCGGCTCGTCGCCATCACCAGAGTCAAAGTGACAGACAGGAAACTCTGCTTCGGATTCGTTGGCCAGTCACATTGTGGGAAACGTCCAATGAAAGTGATGTGGAGGAAATATCTAAGGCTTTTGCCTCTGATCTTGTCACAGCGGGAGACTCACACATTCATTCTGGGATGTGATTTTGACTTGCAGTTTTGCTCAAACAATCACACTCACAAGTAGGGGTGTAAGAAAACATTGATATGCTCAAATATCATGATAATAGCCTGATATTGCATCAATATTTTTGCTGTAATATTGCAATACTTGATTGTGTGATATTGTCTTGATATTTTTAGTTGGCTACAACAATCTTTAATACATAGATACGAGGATACGCTGCTGCATTTGTGATGTGTCGAATGCTCCTACTAACAATAAACTTGCATTCACGCACATATTGTACTGCATTATCTAATTTCCCCCCATTAAAATGATGGTTCTTAATACAATATATTGGTGAACTTAAAGTGACATGATATATTGCAATCGCCTGTTTCAGGATATGGATCGTACCACCAGATATCTGCCAATACACAGAGTGAGAATTGTCAAAGGTGGCTCCTCGGAAAACAGAGTAGACCATACACCGAAGCAGCAGTAAGTCAAGTCTTTCCTGTGCAGCTCAGGATGTTGGCATAGCTCATCTCACCCTCTCCATCATAGAGCCACAGTGGGCGTGGGTTTTTATTCCAACCCACCAAACACACTCAGGCTAACCAATCTGGTGTCAGCTGAAACCAGCAGCACCTGACTGACAATGAAACGGTGTCCTCTTGATACATGAACATCCTTCAGCAGCTACTTGATGGTCGAAATTATAAAGTTATTCATTCAGAATAAATCTCCATGCCTTCTTGAATGGTGTGTAAATATTTCATGACAACTCTCTATAAACTACTGGACTACTGACACTTCATCGGACCTTCTGAAGGAACCAGATGAGGTAGGTGGAGAAGATGAGCTTGCTACACCTATTTCAGTTTCAATAAACTCTAGAGCATTAAACAGGAAGTAGCAACTACCTGGCTTTGTCACACTGTTCACTGATGATCAGTAGCATTGTCAGAGTGTTAACTTTCAATTTCTATTTCTGTTCCACCAAATCCTTCCCGCTGTCACCGAATGAGCCGCTTCTGATCCAGTATGAAAAGCAAAACTGAAAGCTGCCATAGGTCAGGGAAGTGCAGCAGAAGGAGCCAGAAATACACACTAAGAAAAGCCAAATTGTCAGCCACTTTCCAAGACAAAAAGCAGAGAGAGGCAGCCTTTCACGGAACACATTCCCCCGCCAAGTCATTTCTGAGCATCCATGTAATGTATTGCTATAATCCAGACCTGGGCGAAGGACAGCCGGGGTCCACATGTGGCTCTCTGCCTGAATTAATGAAACTGAGTGGAAATGTTCACAGTTTCATGTTATATGGTATTATTAAATAAAAATTTATTTAAAGCCATTTCACATTTTTCACATGTACATAAAGGCCTTTGTGTTTTCCTGAATACTTTTAAATGTATTTCATTTTTTAATCTGATGAAATATAATTATTATCTTTATTGTTATTATCTTATGTTATGTCAAAGGTTTAAAACATTTTATGTTTCTCCTCCATTTTAATTATTAATTTTGGATCTCTATTTAATTTTTTTCTTTTTTACAACTGTAATTTTCTGAATTCTTATATGTTTTCCCACACGTTTTATGTATATTTATATTTAATTGTACCAAAAAAATGAAATTAATTTACTGTATTTGTCTCCAATAATTCCCAATTCATTTTATTATCGTATAATAATACCAAACATTTATGTATAAAATATACACCTGTGATGCACCAATGATGCTTTATCGTTTTCGAATTTTTGTCATGACACTGCCAGGGCAAACAAGTATTCTTATTATGTTATCTTACAATTATTACAGGTGATGTTTCTTAACTCTCCGCTTCGGATGTATTTATTACATGCTAAACCTTTGAGCAGCCTTCGTTCCCTTCAGTTGCTGACAGTGTGTTTGCTTGTCAGTCCCCGTCGACCTTGTCTGCTAATCTCTGTTGTCTTACGGCCTTGTACTTGTCTCAGTGTATCCACTGGCACCAGCCTGCAGACATCACGGCATCAAAGCTACTTCGCTGTTCCACTTTCCCAGGCCTCCGACGCTCAAGGCGGCGGTGCGCTAACAAGCAAGAGTCGGCCTAAAATAGCAACATCACTGCAGGAAAATTTGCATGCGCTCACACTGCAGATTAATGGCTGCTGTGCTGCTGTGAGCACTTAAATACGAGTCACAATATTGTTCAGGAAACTGTCCCTCAACTTCACACGGTCGAAGAAGTGGGAGGAAACTTGAGACAATAAACAATACCGCAAACGCCACACTCCAGCTGGATTTGAGCACATGACCTTCTTGCTGCCAAACTAGCCACAATTCCTCCGTGCTGCCGGCCTTTGAACAAATCCATCAATTTAATTTTATGCCAATCCAGGAAGTGAACCATGATATTATCACTGCGGTGAAACCAGAAAACAGCAGTGACGGTCATTATGGGATCTGACCGTCCTAAAGTGATTTGATGGATTAGCCATTCCAGTAATGCCACTAAAGCCAGAACATAGTAAAAAAAAAAATCCTAAAACCTGCTGGTCATCCACGACATCTGTGAATGAAAGCGAACATGGGCAGTGTAAGCGATGTGATCAGTTATCGCTATAGCCATTTAGCTGTCCACTTCACTCTTATCGTACTACTACCTATTTATGGATCTAATACACCCTTATTTAATTTGAGAAAAGACTTTTTTTTTTAATTGTTTTCATAAGTGGGCAGCACATACTTATGAATATCCAAAAAACAGAAGCCCCAAAGACAAAGAGGAGTTGCATTTCACCGACAGATGATCTCTCAACAATCTATTTTGGATGTCTATATATTGAGTGCAGGGTTTCCGCTACATGCGTGGAGAGAACCACCACGTCTTCAGAAAAAAGATCTCTTTTAAAACTCCCATGTGATCAAACATATTCAAACAAAGTGAAAACATAGACACAAACCAACTGATAACACAACGTATAATGGAGGTGGACATGAACATAATGGTTTTCCTCGTGTTTTTTCACGGAAACATCCCTCAGGTTCATCCTCATATGGACTGAAATCCATTGCTCATGGAACACATTCCAGTCGGACATATGAAGAGACGTTGCCGATAGGAGAGGGATTAACTTAAAAAACGAGCGTTTTTATTGCCACCGATTCAAGAAATGTTAAAACTTTGCCATTTGATTCATAGTTTCTCTATTGCTTCTTTAGTGTTCCGTTCCAAGTTTTTTTTTTGTTTTGTTTTGGGAGTGTGGGGGGTTGCTTCTCCGACCACAGTTTCAAAAGATCCCGGCAGAAACCCTGGAGTGTACAGTTTGTCTCAATAAAATGAGTCTCTTTTGAAGTAGAAGAGGTCAAATTTAGCTTAAAGCACCTGTGTGGTTTCACCCCCGACTCATTGCAGAGAGAGAGTGAGAGAGAGATGCTTGTTTTGGATGAGCCCAGGCTAGTTGTTGACCTTTGAAGATAGCAATCTCAATGGGTCACATGGTTAACAGGCGATTTCATTCTGAGCGACCTGAACATATTCAATCTCTTGCCTTAATTTTGACACAGCAGAGACATACACGCAAGGTGGACAGCAGCGAACACATTTGTCTGAGATCGTTGCTCTGAGAAGGTCCACTGTCTCTCCTGTCATCCTCAAGTTGTACTCATTACTTCAAGTGTCAATCTCCTCGGTGGTTTTCAGCAGAGAAATCCAATTAGGCTTAAAAGTGATACCACTTAGCTGCTGTTGACTGACTCCTCCTGGTGTTAAACGTTCCAGTGTTTCAGACTGCTGCCAAATCCAGCCGACAATACAATCGCCTGCACAACTTGTTTGTCTTTATGTTTAAATCCCTCACAGAAAAGCCTCGGTTGTTCCTGACAGAAGCGAAAAGGCAAAGAATTGTCGACAACTGTTGAAGGAAGCTGCACAATGAAACTCCTTGTGAATGCTTTTCAGTGTGTACGTGTGTGTGAGCGAGCACCAACTGAACGAAACATCAAAGCCCAACTGACAGCTTAAACATGCATGCCAGGGCTGAGCAACATTAGCATTGAGCCGCAGCTAAACCTCAGCTTTATTAGAAAATGGAATAAGTTGCGCTAAACCGTCAGTGTACTCCACTACTGCGGCCAGCTGGCATAATGAGAAGCCACTTTGGGTAAATGACAGCAGTGTCTGCTGCCAGTTTACAGAGAAGACAGAGAGGAAACAAGCTAGCGCACGAGTGCAGCAGCGGTTTGGGAGGAACTGGGTGCTGCTGGATGTGGGACATGTTTTCTCTTTAAAACTATTCCTAGCTAATTTAAGTCAAGTTTGCAAATGTTCTGAAATGATGGTTGAAAGACTGAAACAACGTTGACTGGAAGTGTTTCAAAATACACAAGACGCCTTTGGGATTCACATGTTTACTGCCTGCTTTGGTGAAGAGTGTCCACCAACCTGGCAGGGCGGATCAGTTTAATGGTTCGCGGCAAAAGAGTGAGTCAGTACCAGTCACTTTAGTCAGATATGACACAGCAGAAAGGATCTCTGGAGTGTTAAATCTTTTCTCTGCCCCAATTTGTGCAGGCGATTGTGCAAGGAAAGAAAGCTCCAGGGAAGTGTCCTTCCATGGGAATATAGTCTGATATAGTGGCTGGAAAGCAGCAAGAGTGTCGGTGTGTCACATGACTCAGTGATCAACATCACAGACTAAAACCTCAAGCCATGAGTTCGCTTTGACATTCTCAGATCACTGTGTGGGGAATGTATGAAATCATAAGACACTAAGACTGTAGATCATACTACAACACGAAAGATGATACGTAAAATGAAACACTATGAAAATGACACTATAATGACTTAGTGACAAATAATTTTCACCTTATTTCACCAGCATGTAGAATGGTTAGTTAAATTCCAGGAAGAGTAAAATAAGTGAGAAAGATGGACAAAAAAGGTGCCCGTCCTTCAGATAGTGTATATACATTAAAATAATAACTAGGAATAATTAAATACTCACCACAACTAAATTTAAGAAGGTAAATAGATCTTGTTCATACATAAAAATACAGCAGTCCATAAGCCGCGGGTGCAGTGGTGGTGTCTGCACCGTAGAAAGGTCAGTGGTACTAGTTTTGAAAGCATCGAGACTGAAAAAAGTAGTAGCTTATATATATACATATATATATATATATATATGTACATATATGGTATTTTCCGGTTCTTTTTTTCTCAACTTGACCCTTGAACATAAAGCAGATGGTCATTTGTTGTTGTTAAATCCAATGTTGTTGCCCGATATGAAGTTTGAGTCACAAATAAGACAACTTAAAAAAAACGTTAACTCCAAGTTCAAATGGAAAACCTTCAGTATTTCTTCATTATATTCATTCTTTATATATATATATATATATATATATATATATATATATATATATATATATATATATATAGATAGATAGATAGATAGATAGATAGATAGATAGATAGATAGATGGATGGATGGATAGATAGATAGATAGATAGACAGACAGACAGACAGACAGACAGACAGATAGATAGATAGATAGATAGAAAAGAAGCTAAATAAAATCGGATGCTTGCTGTTCAGATCTCTTGTGTCTCAATGAAGGCAGAAGAGCTCCTGCAGAGATGTTATGTACACACACACACACACACACACACACAAACAGTTGTAAGACCACGCAAGAGCAGGCTAATCTGTTGGCATGACAACTGGCGTGGAATATTCACTTGGCCTAGAAAATATGGCTGTGAAGAAAAGATGAATGAGAATAAAGATATAAATAAAAACCAGCCGCATCAGTGTACAGACAGTCTGCTCTTCAATTACACACTTCTATTCTACCACAACACCAGACAACACTCTTCGTCCTGTGATAATCAGCGCGCAACACCACAATGTGAACTTGAGATTCCATACGTGCTGCTGAGGAATATTGCATGAGAAATGCTGCCTTGAAGGCGATGCGGCCCTGCAGACCGTAAAGTATATAAGCCATTAGCTGAATCTACTTCACTAGTGTCTTTGCTTCAGGGATTATGTATGTTTTTCACGCCTTGAATAGAGTGGTAAAGTGTGACGGTCTGAGGCGGGCAGAGGAATAAAAGCCTAAAATATACGATGGGATTCAAGCTGGAAGCCTGTGGTGTGTATGCAGTTTCTTTACTGCTGCTACAGATGAGCACATAAAGCATTTAAGAGTTTTCTCCTCCCTGAGATTCTGCAGAGCACAGCAGAGTGAAGAAGGCGAGATCTTCATGGCTGGCTGTAACTGGATGAAGTGCGACAGGGATATCATATTTTTTTCTGAGTTTAAGCGCAGTATTAGTGGTTGTAAAAAAGGAAGATACTTATTGAAGAAAACAAAGGTGAGCTGTCTTGGCAGTGGCACGGCTCGTGCTATAACTTTAATAGAGAGGTTGGCAGGGATCTAACTGTGTCATAAAGCTGCAGAAGAGACGGCCGCCTTTGTTTGACCCGGCAGGATGAGGCAAAATGGAAAATAACAGAGGATTTGGACTTTGGTGGCTTCTTGTCCATGAAAACAGATAAATCCTCTGACATAACATCAGTGCAGACGACACATGGTCAATATTTCCACTTTGGTTTCTCTGCAGATACAAACAAACATGCTAAATCTGCAGGGATTTTTTATTTTGGATTTTTTTTCAAAGTACTTTCAAGTGCACAACTTATATATTAGTGCTGGCTGGCAAACAAGGTGCTGATACCACATGGTGTTTCTTTCCCCCAAATGCTTGGGGTTGATCCACCAAAAGTCTAGTGATGAGCTGATGAGGCATCATAAAACAAGGTCCTCTTCTTCAGAGCACAGTAGGTGGCGTTCTCAGCTTAAAAATGATGTGAAATCATGTCCCAATACCACAAGTTTAAGTACGTGTACTGACATTTGAGTATCAATGTGAGTTAATACCGTTACAACCATTTTATATGATGATTTTTTTCCAGCACGTTCCCAAACAAGCATGACACCATTGCCACAACTTTCACTTTGAACATTTCAAGTGTCGCCTGGGCAATCTGTGGATACATCTTTGGATATAGCCTGGTACTGATTTCAAAGACAATTTCAAGCTTCAGTATATATCAAACCATCGGAATTGTAACAGCCGTGACCAATGTTTCACTCTTCTAGCCATCTCAAGGTCTCATTTTCTCAATTCAAAACTTCACGATGAAAACAATAATTTACTGTACTTGTAGAAATGTAAAGGTCGCAGCAGTTCTGCTGTAAGAGAGCAACACCACCATTTTTTATATTTGAAACACATTCAATACTAGAACAGTGTTACAGTGTTGACATTCGGTAAGATTTCCCATGGCGGATTAGGATCTCTTTCTGGTGTGACAATGATGTGTGACAAAACTTATAAAGTGATGAAGACTTTATTCACTTTCACTGCTATCGATGGCACAGGGAACTGAACGACTCTAATGTTCCATCCATCCATCCGCAACAGTTTATCCGTTGCAGGGTTGCAGGGGAGGCAGCTTCAGAAGGTTGTGCCAAACGCCCTTCTCTCAGGTAACATCCACCAGCTCTGACTGGGGAATCCCGAGACGTTCCCAGGCCAGTGAAAACTCATTTCAGCCACACAAATAAAATAGCTAATGTTCATGTTGAGTTTGACCAGATTTTGATTTGGAAGTTATTCGTGTGAACATTCTGTTTTTTATTTGAGATAATACATTCATGTCATTATTTGTTATGCAAGACTTGTGAGCTCATATCTGCTTTTTGACATTCTATTTTGTCTGCATTCATTTTGAAGTTATGATTTCAAAAATCATATGTTTAAAAATATATGTGTTTATTGACTTATATGCTTAACCTCAGACCTCCATCCCTTATTTATTTATTATCGTTTTCAATTGCATTTCCCATCATTCATAAGTGACCCTATATCCAGATCATTTCACTTTAAATGATCCGAACAGCCATTTCCAACACAGTTATAATCTTCTACTAAAGTACGTGATTGGAATATTTTTAGTTGAATTGCCCTGGCAAGCGTCGGATTCAGTTTGTGTCCAAACATTTACATCTTGCTCCCGTGCCTTGGATATCTTAATGACATCTTAGTTGGAATGAAGGCTCAATAGATCGTACGCTGCCTCCGGTGGACAAAATCTTGGATGCCACGCAGAATTTGTTTCCTCTAAATGACATGCGGTATCTGAAGGATGTTTGGGTGAAGGAAGGTCGACTCTTCACCCGAATGAATCCTCACATGATCTGACAAAATGCTGAGGAAGCATGCGGACCTCCTGCTGGGAAGAGAGTGGAGAAGATAAAGCGAAGGAGAATTAAGAGGGGAGATGAATCTAGGAGGCAAACAGATTGGGCAGGGAGCAGATAGAGAGCAGATAGCAAGCACAGGCCTTTAAATATGCAGGAGTCTCCATTTGGCATTGAGGAAAAAGTTCCCTTGCCATTCTCTCACTGTAGGTCAGAGCAGATTGTCTCTAAAAAATGAGCAAAGCAGGAAGGAAGGATTAAGACAGGCGGAGGAGACGCCTGCAGGCTTTTCTCCGTTCCCCATGATGCCATTTAACCACTGCTGGAGCACAAACACACAAGGCAGACGTCCTGTATTTACATCTGATGCTGTTTACACCTCACTCAAGGCCATTAGGTTAAGTGCTCTTGATTTCAAATAGCAGAACCGGATTGCCCGCATCCAACACTCCACAGACACCAGATGTGAACGTGCATGTGGTTTTTTTTCCATCGTCCTCTGTGGACTGTGGCGTTCAGTCCTCTTCGTGCCACATATCATCACTCAGCGGATTCAATGACCCAGAATATACCTCACAAATTTCCAGCAGTGCTTTCTTATGTTTGACATGCATGTGCGCTGGACTGCAACTCTAATCTGTCACATCACAGCGCGCTGAGGGAATAACAGACATTTGGTTTCCTGTGGGAATTTGAAAGCCAACATCCATCATCCCAAGATTTAATCCTCAAGCAAGACGTCACATTGCAGCGTGGATTAATATCTTTGAGGACAGAATAAAGAAAGCATGCTTATACAAATGTATCTGGTAGCAAAAGAATATTCCATTACCGAAATAACTTTCTGGAATTGCCAAAAGCAAAATGAATATGCATCAAATTTGAAAAAGCAAAGTTAATGCTATGGTACTAGCAACACATTACACTTGCTGAGGAGCACTGGCAGCGTTAACCGGACACAAGCTTATTTCTACAACAACCCTCTGAACAACATTATTATTCAGATTTCTCTGACACGCAAAAGCATATTCATATTCTGCACAGGGTTAGGTTTTCAAAAGAATTCAACATTAAGATTGTACAGTATTGGCTGGTAACAAGGGGTTCTACGCAGTGAGCTAGAATTGAAATAGAAGGTGGCATTGTGGCGCCTGTAAATGACTCAGTCAGTTCTCAAATTGAAAAGACAAACAGTACGCAGTAATGGTATTGGTTAACAAGCCCCCCCTAAATAAGTGACTCTACAATAGCAGCTTAATTAAGCTAACTAGATAATCCTTTAAACGGGTAATTATTTAGATAATGTGACTGAGGGACTTAAAGAAACCACTTGGGAGCATTTTAATCTCTCCAGAACAGAAAAAGCAAAAGAGCCCTGAGTCACTCAGTGATGTTTCGTGCCAGAAAATGGCGCATTTTATTCAAGCTGGTGCATATTTATGACACAGCAGCTTAAGCAAACAACCTGAAGCTAGCCACACCATTATAATAAGATATTTAGCGCATTAAAAAGTGTCTTGTTTTTTTCAGTGCGTTTTCTGATAAATGGCTGGACAAGAAGCTTGCAGGCAAAAGGCAAGTTATTCATGAATAGATGACATGCAAGTGGAAACATGACCAAATGAAAAAAAATACATTGCCTTATTCATCTCTGCCTCAAACTCGTATGACAAACTCATGAAATAAAGGGGCCGAAATATTAAAAACAGGCATTACTTAAACAGGAAATATCAGTCTGTATGTCTGTCTATCCATCTTATAAAAACTAAAAAGAAAATTCTGTGTTTCAGTGAGGGCTTTTATGTTGCTTGCATCTACTACATGTAAGTGTGTGCTGGAGGAGTGGTTGTCATGGTAATCTGGCCATACCATTGCTATGTCAATTTTGGTCACCATGGAACCTCAGTTGCTGCTTACATCCCCCCATCAGTTCTCATTTATGTTCATAAAAGCAGCCACAATGCTTGTTTATTCGCTACCACAATCCCATTTGTCCTCTTCAATGTCATTCTCGATTTTAGCCTGGTTTGCTCTCCATCTCCCCTGTTTTGCGTAGCTTGGCTTTTCTCACCATCCCCCCTCTCCCCGCTGGTCCGTCTCTCGTTACCTTGCTTCTCCTTATGCCTCCTCTTTCATTTCAACTCTTTCTGCTTCTTCTGTCGTCACATCGTCTCATTATAATGAGCTCACTACTGTGCTCAAGCCAGGAGACTAGAACCTCTGCTCACTCCAAGACTGCACTAACGTGTGAGGTAAGGAAATCCATTCTCACCCAGCTGTGTTTAGCCACAATAATAAAATGCACAGCCAGCCTTGTTATCTCTGCAGGATCAGGACATATGAAGAGGTGTGAGTCGAAGCCGCTAATGCGCCAGACTACATGGACGTGTAGCTCAGCACAGATGCATCCAGCTGTCGACGCTGAATTTCACTTTATTTTACATGCATTTCAAATATTCTTTGAAGTGGAGGGGAACTTAAAGTATACACTTGACATCCGACTTACGACCTGCATGACTTACGTCCTCCCGTACTTACCACCACGGGCCAGCAGACGCTCTTTATTTTTTATTCAATGTCTGGCACCGCAGCACGTAGCATCGCGTACGACAGTTACGGCAGAACAGTATCCCAGCACCTCACTCTCACACAGCCATCTACCACTACAGTAGCACCTATAACCCTCGCGTCAGCTATTTTGAATGGCATTCCACTTTCGTCCAATCTGACTTACGACCGGTTGGTCGGAACCAATCCCGGTCGTAAGTCGGATGTTACTGGTAATCTATTGATTCTATATTCCGGTGAGAGCAAAATTATTGGGCAAAGAGAAGAGAGGGAGGCAAATTATGTTCTTAATGATTCAATATCGAATTTATGAAGTGGTAAAAATTATATGGAAATAAATTGGGAACATCTACATGAAATAGCTGTGTATAGACTTACCGCCGTTTTGTAATGTATTTCCATGTATGTTTCAATTTGTATTTTTCCATATTTATTTCCACTTTTATTTCAAAATCACCACTGATATTCCACACTTATTTTCTGATTATAGTATTATGTGTACATTTTGGGGACAAATCCCATGAAAACAGATTGCTTTCTTGGTTATTTAAAGATGCCAAAGGCACATTTTTCTCCTTTTGTAGGTGCCATGAAGACTGACTACTTCTGACCACTAGAGTAGCTTAGAGCTTAGGTAGACAACTGCTTTGTTTACCATCACAGACGTTGCATTTCTGACCAAGATAGACACCAAACAGGGAAGGACTGAAGGCTGGAACAAGACTGTGAAGTGAAATGCAAGTTCAGTGCTGGACTTAGCCTTAATATGCACAGCTTAATTCTGACTTCTTTGGGAGATTCCAAGGAGCTGGGCCAGACTGTAACAGTGACACGCTATAGCCCCGTAAACCTGTTTCACCCAAGCCAAACTCAAAGCTGCTTAGTTGGGCCCAAAACTGGAGCTGAGTCCCCTAAAGCTGCACTAATCAGTGTTGAGAGATAAGGAGCAGTCAAATAAATCATCACAGCCGGAAAGGATGCGATGAATACAAGAACATAAGGACGGTGATTTGCGTGCTCCGCTGGAGTGAAAAGACAAACATTTTCTTGCGTGGATGTCACGGAGCATCAGGTCTGCACTCTTGCATGGCTGCATGCAACAGCTTCACGAAGCACCATTACATCCCGACGAGACAAAGGAACCCGGGAAGCTGTTGCTCATCTGAGCATGCGCCTTGGCGGTGGCGGCAGGCGTCGGCTGAGGATGCAACAAGGCACCATGAGCGGCTTCACAGTGTTGAGTGAAGAAGTGAAGCAAAGAGGCGAGCCGGCACAGAGAACAAAAGAGCCACAGAAGCGGCCGAAAAAAGAGCTGCAGCAGCCACTGGGTACTGGACACCCAATAGAACACAACTGCGGCACTGTCATCTCCTCGGTCCCAACTTGGCGAGCTCTTTCATAGATCATTAATGCCCTCTGCTTCTCCCAGGAGCTTTCTGCACAGCCAGCAGCTAGCACACTAGCATGCAGCCCCATCCCCCTGCAAGGACACGCTCACAGCGGCACTCTACACACACACACACACACACACACACATAAACACACTTGGACAGTATAGCATTATGCTTTGTTACAGTCAAAATGACAATAGCCCGCATCGAGTCTCAGTGACAGTATCATGTCAGTCTGTTCACCTACCTGACTTTGAACTCAGCGAGCTGTGGTTGAGCTCCCGGATCGGCACAGTAGATCTGGGGAAAGTAAAACCTGTGCGACTGGAGGTTGATATCCATGGCAGCCAGGTAAAGCCTTATCCAATAGAATTAAAGAAAACGTCTTCCTTCCCAGCTCCAACCTCTTGGTAAATCCAGAATTCAGCCGAGGACACGTTGGCTAGAGGTTCATCAGCAGCATCTCTCCCTTCCAAATGCTTGCAAGGCTACAGAGCAGTGGCACAGTCAGGAAGGCATCCCCTCTCCTTCCTTCCACGATACGCGAAAGAATCAACAACTCTGATGGGTGAAACCGCTCAGGCACACTAACCTATTTCCCCACTCAGCACAGACAGCAGGTGTGAGACAAAGATGACTCCAGCTGAAATCACAAGTCAAAGAATCCTGCCTTTCAGCCCTAAAGTCATTCTTCACCTTTGTAGAGAGACAAAATGTTCCAAAAAGCAGGTCCACGTAGAGAGGAGATGAAATCCCAAATGATGATCTTTTGGTTTTTACGCTTGAAAGACAGAGGAGCGAGAGAGGGAGAGAATCCCGGTGCTGTGAGGCGTTGCCCTCGCACTGCCTCTTCTCAGTGTGTCTCATTGGATTACCTACTCTCTCTCCATCCACCCTCCCCTCCTCTGTCTCCCCCCTCTATCCTCCCTCCCTCACTTTCTCCCCTCCCAGCTGTGACAGGAGCAATGGGCATCCAGCCCTAGAGGCTGCTGGTCCTCCCCTCCTCCCCCTTCATGTTCCTTCTCTTAATAGCCCCCCTCCTCGCCCCCCTCATTTTTCATTTTTCACCCCTGCGTCCGATTGGTGGATGCATAGATGCGTAAGCTTGTGTGGCATAAGACAGGAGAGGCGGAGCAACAGATTTTAATTCATGAGATGGGCCCCGTCTTTCTCGCATAATTTGAGGAGGCAAGGCAAGCACACACACACATGGACACACACACATTAACACCTCCACATACACACACCAAGACTGTTCATTGAGAGAATGGGAGTCCAGAATTGGACACAGACACAATAAGAATCCACTAAAATTGATATTTTGAATTTGTATCGCACCAAAAGTCACCATAAAAGTTAAAAACTAGAAAGGCACTGGGAAGGTGCGTACATCTCCCATCGAGCGTCTATAAAAACACAGCGTACAATTAAACAAGTAAAACTACTTCCACCACAAAAGGACTGTACAGGCTGATGGTAAGCATACTGCATTTTATATACTGTACGATTTTAATGGGCCACAAGACACTGTGACACTGGCTCTTGACAGAAGACCCATTGAGTATTGTGACTGTCTTTCCAGGAGTTCAGTTCTCAAAGATTATACTCAGCTGACAGAGTGCCGGATGTTATCTATGTGCATAACGGAGGGACGCTGTCCTAGATTTTCAACAGCTCAACTTAAATGATGTATGAAGCTGATCTGTTTTCATACGGCAATGATTGTATGGACCCAGTACACGATTAGGTGCCTAAAAATGAACAAAGGTTTGAACTCAGGACTGAGATATCTACCTTTTTAATACTCATTTCTTTCATCTATTCATCATCCAGCCTAGAGATTATAAATGATATACAGTCAAATAAGTGCGGCTATAACGTTAATCCTCTTGGTAGCATCCAATCACAGTTGTCAGCCAGGAACCATAAATCCTTTCAGCATTTACAGTACATCCTTTGAGGAAAACAGGTTTGAGAGAAGAGGAAGCTGAGGACAGGGTGAGATGGAGGAAGATGATCCTCTGAAGGGAGAAGCCCAAAGAGAAAGAAACCTTTGAGGAAAATAGGGCTTCTCTTCATGACTAGCACACTACGACCACCCACATACATACATCCTGCTTTGATTCACCGCCGGGCAAAGATATCGATCAGACTGGTTGTGTAGTAGTTGCGTGACACAAATTGCTCTGTAATTGGTGACACCACAACTTGGAACAAATCAATAGTCTTTCCTATAAATCCTCACAGAGCAAATCTGATAGATAATAAGCAAAATATATGCCACGCCCCTCACAATGAGTCCATAAATGTCTACAAAATATTGGGCCAAACAGAACTAAAATGTTTTCTGAAATTGAACAATGTTCAGGAATACAAATGAGATTTCAAACATAAACTCAAATTACTTATGTAAGAGCTTCACCTGTTGCAGTGCATTAAGGGACATGGTGGGAGTGCTTATTGTCATTTATGCCTATGTAATTTTCATTTAAATAAATATTATTCACTCATTTTCCTTATTTATTTTTCATACTTATTCCCTTACAAAGGGTTGTGGTAAGCAGGTGACATTAACTAGATCATGAAATATGAAAATATAACATCATTATTATTATCGTAATGGTCAACTATCTTACAAAAAGTAATACATAATAATATTTAATATTATTCAGGATAAATCCAAATAATTAAATTTCCAAAAAGATGCATGTATTTTGTATTTTAAGCATGAGTGAAAGCACACAATCCAAGCATAATAGAAGAGAAATCAAGTCACCATCAGTGACACACTGCAGGAGACCCTGCTTACATTTTGCAGTGCATAACAAAAACTTGTTTTTGTGTGTGGCGTGGTGCAGTGCACACACACGCTGGGCACAGCAGAGGATGACATCACCAGTTTTCTTGTGTCTGCTTCAACAAAAGAGGCTGAGGCTCATAAATTAAGTTATATTTTACTGCACCACCTACGCATTGTGTTTTTAGAAATCCAAATAAGTTTCTTTGAAAAGGACATCGGAGGGATGAATGAGTCTATCAGTGATGCAAGCACAAGACATCATTTAAAATCATTTTAAGCACTAAGACATTAATATAGTGTGAACAGGATCAAAGGAGGGTTGGGTTTAGACAAGACTTTGATGGTGGATGGATGGGCAGCCAAGTGGTCTTTCTGGAATTTGAAAAAGGTGCATAGAAAAAAAGGAGCAGTGGAATTATTTAAGGAGGGACGAATGAACAAAGAAAAAAGATGGAGGGCGTCCAGCTTTATTTCCACGCCCCCATTTTTCTCTCTCAGGTGAGAGCTGGACTTTGTGTGATCGGAGTGAAAATGTGCTTGTTGGCACATGGGCTAGTCTGTAATTCATCAAATTATCATCCAGCAGGAGGGATGACCCCAGATCGGACACACAGCGTGACTGTAAAGCGTGTGACAGATGAGCCTGTCAGGGTGGGTGGGTGAATCTTTTTTTTTTTTTCTGTTGGCTTGTAGATCATACTGTATTTATGTTTGATAGTATTTTGCTCATCGATATTGATATTACATTTTTTGGGCATATAATTGAGCATATTAAATGAAGAATATAAATTTGGATCATTCTCTATTGCAGTCTTTATCCTCCCTGTCGGGGCGTGGAGCGATGCCAGGGGCGGCGCTTGTGACCTCGGGGAACATACTTTACTAAAGTACTTCATTGCACATCCTGTTTCTTTTAGATTTCAGGCAAATTGATGCAGTTTAAGTCTGTTGCAGTCAAAAAACAATGTTAATAAAGTTACTCTTTATTGTAAGTTGATCTATATTTCGTTCTTTTTTTCTGTAATGTTAACAAGGATACAATGTTATGCAGAGGTGTACTTATACTAATTTCATGGACAAATGCAGAGGGCGGGACAAATAAAATAGAAAACAATTGAGAAACACTGCTCTATTGTAAGATGTCAAATTGTTGCAGTGCATTATGGGACTTGCCGTTCAAGTGGTGGATTTTTATTGGATTTTAACACACTATGGAAACTGCAGCATTGATACTGGCGATTTTGAAGGTGGTTTAAAAAGCAGCATTTGCCGTCCAGATCTCACTTCCTGCTACCCTTCCTCCCTCCAACACCCACCTGCATCATGATCCCTGCGAGGTAAAGTGGGGGGAATTAATGAGTGGGAGAGGTGAGATGAGAGGCGCAGTGCACAACACACATATGAGCTGATAGATTTACTGCAGGAGCTGGTGACGTGACGCAGTGAATTCTACCTCATTCACAAGACTTCATGAAACAGCTCTCTAGCACATTGACATGCTGTGAGGATGAGCATCAGCATGAGCTCAGCCATGACTCACGAGCCACACTGCTGTCACCCAGAATGCACTCTGATCTTAATCATGCACATCTGCAGCAGAGGAGTCATGTGACCTCACACCTGACACACAGCTTTGCATCACAACACATTCCTCATATCTGAATTCCAACATTATACATATGACAGCCATGCCATTTCAAAGTGTCATTTTAGAAGACATAGATAAATACGGGAGCGTTTTGAACGTTACTATGGATACAGACATTAACTGAAAACAAAGTGGAAATATATTTCGAAATGTGTAAAAATTGACATAAATATAGTCATCTATTAGCCTATAAGGACATAAATACACACAGAAATAAGAATATAGATGAGGAAATGCATATATTCAATTATTTTCTGCATTTCCAACTATGCATTTGCACAACTGACACCATGGCAGAGCTCTGATCACAAGATTTTGTGGGCTCCCAAAAGCAATGAAGACACAGCCACATTGCTGGAACTAAATGCATGTGTTTGTCCTTGTCCCGCAAACACCGCGCACATAACTTGTGCACCGACATGTGGGTCACACACTTACCACCGACTGCTCCTGTCAATACTCATCAGAGCACTGTCATGACGCGCCATCGATGGCGGCCACACTCCGTCTAACCAAGAACTCTAATCCACAAATAGATGGCAGTGGTGGGAAGCCACCGCGGGCAGAAGCATGCATCAATCCTGCTGTCAGACTGAGTGAGTGGGGCAACTGAGTCACACAGCAAAGATGATTTAGTGACTGCACGTCACTTATCATACAAATTTGAGAGCAAGTCTATCATTTGACGTTTGACAGTTGACATCTATCTATCTGTCCATCTATCTATCTATCTGTCTGTCTGTCTGTCTGTCTGTCTGACTGTGTGTCCATCTATCTATCCATCCATCCATCCATCCATCTGTCTGTCTGTCTATCAATCGATCTAACTAACTGATGGGTGGATGAGGTTTCATGAAACAGTCTCCTGATTATCAAGAGTCCACCAGATGGCACTGTGTGCAGTAAAATGTTTGGACTTGAACATCTAAGTCAATGAAACCTCACGTCATTTTTAAACCAAGAGCACCATCTAGTGGCCCCTGAAAATTTGGCACTGTTTCATGAACCTTGCAATACTGACCCAGCACTACCATCTATGATCACACTCCTTAAAATCTCTGTGTTGCAGATTCTTCAGTCTGTTTTTGTTATACCCAAATGTCCTTGTCCTCAGTCTCTTGAATAATAAATCTGTTATTATTATTGCTAATCTGTTTACGCTTGTATCTGGAGGGAAATTATTCACTAATATTTTAAAATTAAAGTGAAGATACAGTTCAAAAGCAGGACATTAAAACACCAAAAACACTGACGGGCTGACTTATATCTTTAAGACGTATCATATGACAAGAGGAATACAGAAGTAAAAACTGCAGCAGACAAAGGAACACTCTTTTATTCCTCCTTTTTCAAAGGTTTCCCTCATTGGGGGAGAGTGATAACAGGGAGAGATGGTGGGGAGAAAAATGTTTTGCCTCCAGGAGAGAAATCAGACTGATCTTCACCCTGAATTCCATTGCGAGCCTCACTGTGCTCGGAGCCTCCTGCTCAGAGGAGCACCCCCTTGAACTCCACCATAAATAGAGGAGCCTAAAAATAAGGTTTGTTTCCTTTCAACAATCGACACCCAGTATCCAGAGACACCAAAACTGGTTTACAAGCAATTGAGCTATAGGAAAAAAGTGAACTCTTATAGTCATGCATAGACATATTATATTGACATTCAATACAACAGAAAACAGAGCTGTCTCATGTTGAGTCATAGTCTGTGTTGCCACCTACAGAGCACCACCGTGAAGCACACCGCCACACATAGACACACAAACGCAGACGCTGCTGAGCTTTCTCTGAAATAATAATAGTATCTAGCAGACAGCTTGTCAGGGAGGTTTAGATCAAACTCAATTTGCGGCCACACAGCAAGTCAACCAACAGAAATAAATATCAGAGAAACATAGTGCTTCCAGGGAACAGACGTCTTTCTAAGAATCTCACAAGTATCTATCTATCTATCTACGTACATATGCATCCATCATCTATCTATCCATCATCCATCCATCATTTATCTATCTATCTATCTATCTATCCATCCATCCATCATCCATCTATTTATCTATCTATCTATCTATCTATCTATCTATCTATCTATCTATCTATCTATCTATCTACCTACCTATGCATCTATCCATCTATCTATCCATCATCCATCCATCATCTATCTATACATCCATCCATCTATCATCTATCTATCTATCTGTCTATCTATCATCCATCTATCCATCTATCCATCCATCCATCTATCTATCTATCTATCATCCATCCATCTATCTATCTATCTATCATCCATCCATCATCCATCCATCTATCTATCTACCTACCTATGTACATATGCATCCATCCATCTATCTATCATCATCCATCCATCATCTATCTATCCATCTATTTATCTATCTATCTATCTATCTATCTATCTATCTATCCATCCATGTATCTATCTATCTATCTTACATTGCTTAATAACGTCACATTTAACATAGGGACAGAAGTCTAGGCATAATCCCATAATTAAAAATAGTCATTGAAATATATCATGGATTACATTTGGCATTTTCCACAGTGGAGATGAGCTTCATTGTTTTTTTTAACAATGTAATGCATAAATAGCCATGTTTCAAGGCACTCTAGTTCACCTGACGTGAACAAAAGAGAGACATGAAAAAAACAAATATACTACAAAGAAAATAAAATTTACTTCGAAATATCGCATCCATCCCTCCATTCTACTTTTGCGGGGCTCAATTTTTGTTGCAAAAAAAGAATGTCAGGGCAGCAACCTGCTGATGGTCCACGCTGAACACACACACACACACACACACTCACACACACACACTCACACAGTGCCAGCTGAACTTAAAGTCAGCTGTGGGTCTTTGCCAGTTCATGACCCACCCTTTTGTAGCACCACACTTTAAAACGATTGGCTGGGTATCAACCTTTAACTCACACTTTGCCTGATTCGCCATGAGTCGGCTGTGTGTGTGCGCGTGTGTGTCTGTGTTAATGCATACTGGCAGCTGACTGGTTAAGAGCAACGGAGGTGTGTCTGTCTGTGTATGTATGGTGCTTGTGTTTCATCACAGTGAAGAGAGTTTCTATAACATCACTGGTTTGTTCTGTGTGTTGCTGAATATGCGTGTCATTCTATTTCTGCCAACCAACAGGTTAACACTGCGTCAAATGTGGCAGGCGAAGAGTTCATAAACACAGCGTGCTGAGCCTGTTCAACATGGTCTATTAATGTCTGTTAATAAGAAGATAACATTGCATAACAATCCCATTTCACTGCGCGGCAAGTAGACAACCTGCTGGTTCCTACCTCATTCTCCTCTGCAGTCCGTCTGAATGAAATATCTTCTGGTAAGTTGGGGGCAGCGGAGCACCGGTGATTCCAGCGGCGGCTGAAGGTGCAGATGTTGAGGCTGGAGAAGAGGCGACAGGGTGTGGAGATGCTACACGGTGGCTCACACTTCCAGGTCTGAAAGTCTGATGAATTGCTTTCGTTTGAGTCGGGTGGCCGGTGGGACGTCGGCAGCCATGTTAGAGAGCAACACGCCGCTGAACGGGAGAGCAGAAGCCAGGAGGCGAGAGTGGGAGCTGATCCAGAGGTGCCATCTTTCCCTCTACCTTCCTCCGCCACCGACAGGGGCGCGCGACAGAGCATGCGCAGTAGCTGCGACTTCTGACCACCGGTCAGACGCTGCTACTGTGCAGATTCACGCAAATTAAATCTGTAAATATGAGCTGTTCAGAATAATAACTGAAGCATCTAATTGTTTGTCAGTGTTATGGGAAATGTGTTTCTTTATTTTCTAAATAACGCCCTTCTTTTCGACCTTTAGCATTAAAACAGTCAATAATATCGATACTTTTATGAAGTTACCTGACGTTAAGTTCATACAGTCAAATATTTTACCACAATTTCACATTCAATATTTTTCTATATTTAAAAAAAAAGTACTTTCTACATCCCGAGTTAGCAAAGCTACAGTTTACACATTGTTGATGGTGTGCGTATTAAAATCAGAATGAATGAAGAGAAACAACATCATAATGTGAGGAACAGAATACTGGCAAACTGAAAAATAAATAAATTAAAAAAAACTTGTACCGTATATTTTATATTATTATTATTATTATTCAAGTTTGGTATATACATAAGAACCCTGACCATCTTTTAAAATCTGTTTCGATATTACGATTTCTGTTTAAGGGAGCATAAATACCATGGTTATTAGAGCATGGTATGAAAATGTATCAGAATTAAATTATAAATAATAAAATATAAAATACATATCCTTTTTTTGTTTTTTTCAAATACTGTATATCATAAAGACATAATCATGATTTATTAGCTTGGAATTCTGACCAAATTGTGACTTTTTCAGACAAACACAGGGATGGAATTGTAAGTAACACCACACACAAGCGAGGAGAACAGTCTCCAAACATTTTTTATTTGTCGACTGCAATTAAAAAACATTCTGGCAAATGGTGGTTGACAGTATTACACAGACAACTAAACAAAAGCATCAAACACACGTCGCTCCACGTGACAGTGTTTTTACACCAACTTGAGGGAAAGTCATCTTCGTCCACACACATTATTCTGTGACATTAAAAACCAAAGTGCTTCACTTTTCTTGAAGCTATAGTTGAATTATATTTGATTTTGCCAAGCTTAAGTTTATGTCTAGCTTGAGCCAATCATTCGGTCAAGTGTGAGGAATCATGAGAGGATCTTTCTGATACAGAACATGTTTGGTATTTAAATTTATTTTCATGGGAACAGAACATTAAAACACAGAGATTGGGAAGTCAACAATTATCTGAAAGACAACGCTGTGTTCAAGGTGCCCACTGAAAGTCAGACAAACATGGAGATTATTATCTGTAAACAATTGGATCTGCCGGCCCTCAATTCAGTAGCAGATCTGGAAGTACTGGCTGGGGGATTTAAGCGGGCTTTTATAGCTGGTTGGGTCCTGCTGTGTGCTCCGATTAGTGGTGGTTTTCTCTAAGTTCAAAGTAAAAGATGGGCTTTTCTTCTTGGACTCCGGCTTGGTCGCCTCCTTCACCTGAGGCTTGACTTGGGCAGGTTCTGAGGGTCCTCTGTTGGCAGGGACAGTCGCCGCATGTTTGGCCGTCTCAGAAGACCCAGTCTTTTTTGTGAGGGGGCTCAGATAGATCTGCATAGTCACTAAGTGAAGCGGTGGAATGGGGTGGAGGAGAAGGAGTTGAGGGAGGGGTCAAGGAAGAGAGGGGGAACAGAAGTCATGGTCAGATGAGGAAAAATGAAAGAAGAACACAAAGATAAAAACTCAAAATACAGCTTCCTGTATTAGCTAGTAGACTGACATTGTTTTTGATGTCTCCTACCTTTGCAGTGTGTCACACGCCTCGTCCCTGAAGCACCAACACACAGAGCAGCCATTTATAAAACCAGACAAATGAAAATAAATAAAATCATTCAATGTCTGTTTCCCTCACCAAGGCTTGTCGAAGCCTCTTTAGTCTTGCTGCTGCTGCTGCTGCGGACGAATCACACTGAGCTTTATTAATTGTTTGAGATTAGAAAGGTTCTGACGCTATAAATACAGCGCCCATCTACTTTATCCGGTGGAATTAGTTTTTACAGTTGCTATATAGAGCAGCAGAGGCAGACAAAAATCACCCTTCTTTGACTGACTTGGCGGTCGATGCTGAAGAGGAGGGTCGTGATTTCGAGGTCTTCGGACTGTCCTTCGCACTTCCCGGGGGACTCTTCACATTGCTGGAACAAAAATTGAATTTCTCCTACAGATTATTGCATTTTTTGATGCAACCCAAAGGTTTATAAACTCAACACCTTTGAGTAATATCCACAAAGAAAAGTGAGAAGATGAATAATAATGACAATACATGTGTTTATCATGAGGCTGATGGTGAAAACCTCGCATCAGTAAAGATCCTCTCTTCCCCGATAGCAGCTGCACATTACAGTAACAGAGAAAGAACCAATCGCCAGCGCTGACTAATGGATTCTAATCGAAGGACCGTTTAAACGTAATTGAGAGGAAATAATGTGCAGGAAGGCTTCTCTGCTTCATCGCTCTGGAATAAAAGACTGCTGGAATAATGATGTAGCAGCCGGATGATGGAGAGAATCACAGCTGATTGTTTTTAAACAGCAGATGGATGAGGTGTCACTGTGAGACGTTCACTTGACCGATGAAAAACTGCGTTAAAAAGGTGCCGTTCAGCACACAAGGATGACCAGTGGATGCAGTTTTATTTCATCCATATTTTCACACAAATAAATTTGTTAAAATATGCAAAGCATTCTTGTGTAACTGAATTAATGCTATTACACTCAAAAGACCAAAACATATAAGGAGGACAACAAGTGGTTGAAACTTTGACATTTTGTCCATGAAAAGATAGTTAAACGCAACATTATAAGGTTAACTTATATTTGTCTGACATCCTGGATGGAGTTGAAGATGTTGTCTCTCAAATGAAGGTTAAAAATAAATATCATCATCAACAAAATAGACTTTTTTTGTTCCAAAACATTTCACCGTATGTGAGAATTAGAACGAATAAACAGCTATGCATGTGAATGACTTACCTGCGTGGCGGCGTAGGGCTGTAGTTCCTGGAGCTGGAGCTAGATGGCAGCGTGGTGCTCTTCTTCACGGACGTTGTCATGACGGAAGGTCGAGAGGGCAGAGCCAGAGACACCGGCCTGGCTGTGGAAACACACCGGCTCCTGAGCTTTTATTTTGGGAAAAAATCTGGCTTTTAAATATTTAAAAAATATTATTATTAATATACAAATAGAATTTTATAAGAGTAGCGTGTAAACCATAGTTTGTAAGAGTTTATTTGACTTTTTATTCTAAGTTTTCTAAGATTTAGGATTTAAAAATAGAATAAAGAATACAAAAAACATGCTGCTGTGGCTCATGACTTCCTTCCTGACTGAACTCGTATCTAAAGTAGATGGATGTAAGGAGGCGAGACATGATGACAGGCTCATCGCCATGGTTAGCCAGTAGCCATGGTTAATCTGGATCTCTGCCCACCTTTGCTGCCCGGTGCCCTCCTTCCCGCTGCTGCAGCTGCAGCCTGATGTTCCTCGGAAATGTTCAGCCTCTTGAGGACGTCGGCCAAGGCCATCTTCAACAGCTGGATCTCATCCTCCTGCATCTGCATCCTCTGCTCCAGGTAGGTCAGGCGGTCGGCCACGTCCAGGCCGCTGGCCGCTGAGCTGCGGTCATCTGGAGATGGACACGGATTATGACGGTTATTACGTAAGTGATAGCCAGTCTGAAGTCGGCTTTAGCATGTGCACATGACCACAGTCGGAGTGAATGAGTTACAAGGAGCATCCAGATGAAAGCAGGCAGAGTGAGACATCACTTTGATGAAAAGTTGCTACCTCAGGCCTATGTAAACACTGGAGAGTTGGACTCCTGCTGCCATCTGTGAGAGGCAGTTTCCCCTGTAGTTTAATCTAACTTTAATTCCTCTTGGCCGCAAACCTAAAATATAATCAGAGAATGAACTAAGCCCTTCAAACCCTCCTGTTCTTCTGTGTATATTAAGTCAAGCTAATGAGGTCAGAGCACAGCTGGACGCTGCAGACCAGTGACAAACAAAAGCATAACGCCATCCCCTGTCGTGGCAACGATACCGTGAGACACACTGGACACCGAGGACGAGGAGTCGAGGGGCCTCTGCTGAACGCCTTCCTCCACCATCCCGGTCGTCTTCCTCCTCTTCCGCTCCTCTCTGGAGCAAACCCCGTCGTTTCTCTTTCCTCCTTTGGCTCCGGTCCGACCGGCCGCTTCTCCTTCCATCTGATCCACTGGCTGGGCTCCACTAAGATCTCATCTCCTTAGCTCCGCTTGTGTCACAAGGCTTCCGAGCTGGAGATGAGGATGCTGATGCTCTGATCCCCTCACGTTTCCTCGCTGGTTGCCTGGCACACACTGGGGTGCGGTGATGCGTATGACAACGCTTAAAGCCTCTGCTGAGGGCTTAAAACCTCAGCCCAGGTCCAAATCAGTCTAAATTGTCTGTGTGTTGGTGTGTGTGTGGAGTTCAATGATAATCTCTCAGACTGAGCTTCTCGGACCCCGCCCCCACGCATAAGCCTCATGTCACTGTGAAAGATGGAGATTGAGGGAGGAAACAACAATTGAAGCCCCAAAGGTTGCTACTGTTCTTGTGTGACTTCAAATGTCAAAAGTTCGATCTACAGACACAACAGTTGTGGCATTGTGAGACTTACACAGCCACAGGATCACCACTCCGATAGCATCGTTCTTACAGAGCTTTTTCGGTATTCTCTAATGCTGTTGAATTTCACCAGGAGCCAGCTACACTCCGATGCTGTAGTGGGCCGAGTCAAATGCCTTGGCGGGCTGAATTCAGCCCTGGGGCCGTGAGTTTGAGACGCTAATTCACCATGAAATAGAACACAGCAAATACTCAGTCATGATCATGTCAAACCAGCAGGTGAAATGAACATCCAAGAACTTTTTCCATTTCTTTTCTCAGCTCGACTCGCCTGAGCGGCCGGAAGAAAGGAGTAAAGTGGAAGGCAAAACAATCTTTTCACCCTCTAAGGTATGTTTCCTGGCTACAGTTACCTCATCTGACCAGTCGCGACTTCACAGATTCACAGCATTGCCATGTTGGGTGGCAAATAAAGCACCCACTTAAATTGTTTCTCCTATTGCGTTATTAGGTTTACAGCACATACAAGATCAAAGACTGAACCTCCACCTTCCTCAGAGTCTTAACTGCTACTTTGCTTTATTAGGAGTCAGGTTGTTATTTTCAATGGTATCAGAATATTTGCCACAAGACGCCACATTTATCAATTTGAATGAATGTGGTATATTACTGAATAAAATGATGGACCCATACATACATTTGAACAACAAAATATTGTTTATTTTGCGTCAGTTTGACAATAGCACAATAAATAAAGATGGTGGCTATATTGAAGTTTTTATATCACCTTATTTAAACTAAAGCTCTTTTAATGGCTTGAAAAGATTTGTACAAGAATTTCAATTTCATAACAATTTCAAGTACATGCAGAGTAGAGGAAACCCTGGCCATTGTGTAGTGAATAACCTCCCTGAACAAAAGCAAACAGATGCTTTTGTTTGCTTTTGTTCAGGGATTCCTCCATGTTTGTTGTTGCTGTATTTGCAATGGATTTCAAGCAATAATTCCAAATGGTAATATTCACTCATGCATTAACATTAAAGAGTGATTTTAGGCATCAAAAATAGAAGAGAAACCAAGTCTTTATTGATAAATGTTTTCCTCATGTATGATGATATGAATAATATCAATATTATGAATTAGTTATTTAAGATCAAGACAGGTTTCACAGTATATACAAAGAGTATAGAGCATCAGTAGGAAACAAATCCAGATTCCAGAAACATATAAGTAAGATTTGAAACTGCCCTCAGATGAGAACTTGACTACAGAGTAATATGGGAGTGATAATGCTGTAGAAAACCAGCTGAGTACTTTTCAAAGCCCCACATTCCTCACTGCATAAATAAATGATCTTTAAACTGAAGTGACTCCTGATCTGATTCTCGTCTTCACCAAGGTCTCCTGCTCTCAGTCAGCATCCTTCAGCGCAGGCCTTTGATTCTCTCCTCCAGCCATGACATCATCCTCGTGCTACCTCCACACACCCCATATGGGATTGGGATTAGAATAGCACATAATCCCAGTACTGTAAAAGGGAATTAGCAGCGCAAAGCTCGATCTCAGCAGTACCACGGGTGCACAAAGAACACGCTCTCGGGATGCCTTTAATGCAAGTGTGCACAAACATGCTGCAGCACATATGTCCCCGGACCCTCCCCACACGACAAGATGATTCACTTGTGTGTGCTGTATTATTCTGTGTGTGTATTATTTATATTATTATATTATATATATTTATTTGGCTGAACATGAGCATATCATTGTCAGCAAATGGTTTTATTATACAGGTACTTATACATTTAACATCTAAATAACATTATACAATATTATAACCCAACTCATACACTTTAGGTGGGGGAACATATATGACTGTCTATAAACTGATTGTTTGCATGTTCCTGTGTAAAGTGTAGTCATGAATTATAGGCTAATATGCTGCTAATAAATGTACAAGTCAGTACTTTATTCATGGTGACAAACATTCTGTAGTATTATTATACTGTAGTTAGTTAAATTGCTCTTAGGTCTGTCTTACCCAGATAGAACAGAGAAATATTAACATTTATAAGTGTATAACAGGGCAAAGTTTGCCGCTAAGACGTTTCAGTTTTTATGAAGTGTTTGGCCTCTTCCTCTCTTTACCTGTCATGAAGTCCGTCTCTGGAGCCAGCAGCGCGTCACCATGGTAACTGTCCTTCAGCGAGGGCCTGTGTTGCAGGCTGGGGCCCGTCCCCTCCATCCCCAGACCCTGGTCCAGCAGGTCCTCCATGTGAGCGTCCTCCTCCTCTGCACCTGCTGCCATGACCCTGCTGCGCGGATATGAGCCGGTCTCACTAGTTTCCCTGACTTTGACTGACACGGCTGAGCCAGCTCACCTTCCCTAAGCCCGTAGTCCCCCTCCCCTTCCTTCTCATCCTCACTCAGTCTCATGGAGGAATAGCAGGGATGGAAGAGAGAGGGTGATGTCAGTCAGAGGAGAGATTAGGAAGCTGGTAAGCCCTGAGGCAGCAGAAGGTCCCAGACTTGGTGATCACATTGTTGGTGCACAACCTTCCACAGGCAGACAGCAGGAAGTGCCTAACAATTGGCAGCAAACTTTTCAACAAGGCCACATCCAGAAGAAGAGTCACCTGCGCTGGCAGGTGACTCTTCTGAGGGTGGGATGAATTAATAAATTCATGACTCTGAATTTATTAGTTCAGAGTCATGAAGACCACAATAAGCTGGGCGTGGTAATTACACCAGCTGAGATGGAGACTACAGCAGCAGATGAAAAGCCATTTAGCCGATTGTGTCACCGACTCTGGTTAAATCTGGCTTCCTGTCTAGTTTGCATTTAAGTGATTGGATTTTTTTTTTTTTTTGTTAAGAAAGTGCTTTGCTCCGCAGATATGAAGATATTTCCGGCCATGCCTGAGTAATATTGGAAAACTGTTCCAGTACTTCAGTCTTCATTAATGTTCTATAGACTTAAATACAGTAAGCTATTTTTAACCCTTCGATTGTTCATTTTTGTTTTGTTCTTTTCTGTGATGGACTTCGATGACGAATTTACAGATTGCTCTCTAAAAAACACGAAAACAAACAAAGAAAAAATATATTTATCTTGAGGTTCCTCTTGCATTGTCGTGCATGAAAAACAAAAACTACGCGGACGCATATGCAGTGTGCAGTGTGATGGAGCCCCTGGCTCAAGTCCGTCACATCACCTTGATCCCATGAAGAAGTGTAGCCACTGGTGGCTTCTCAACCCCGGTGTTGTGGCTGATCTTCCAGGTCTCACAGCGGAGAGGCGGTCTGTGACCGGGGTCAGCGTGTGTTGCCACGTTACCATGAGAAACCTCTCTCAGCTCTGCTGCTCCGCTCCGGCGGCTGTTCTCGTGCCAAGTTTGCGTGCGTGCGTGTGCGCGAGCTCGCGTGTCGTTCCTAATACCACGAGGTCTGAACAGGGATGAAGGCCAACGACAGATAATCGGTCTGCTGACAGAGGAGATGAGAGGACACAGAGTGTTTACACCTGTCGGTATTAGAATGAACAGATGAACATGCTCTCAGTGCTGCCAGTAATGGTGGACGTCACTGAGGGACTGACCTCAAATTTGCCTCACCAGCGACCCCCTGTGGCGCGTGTGGGGATTTAGAATTCCACAGAGAATATAGAAGCGATTTTTACAAACTTATATTTGAGCATAAAAAAGACAAAATGGCAAAGTTAGGACATTTCTTCTGTCGGTGATTGGGAGAGTGAAACGTGCAAAACGTAAAAAAAAATAAAAACAAATATATTTAAGATATTTTAATTTAAAAAATACATTGTTTTCATGCCGTGGTTACATGTTTATAATTTGATTTTGTGCTGATAAATCACCTTTATCCCTTTCATTATGTTAATTTAATTTACCAGTTTTGTATTTGGGATCGGTCATTGGCCTTTTTTTTTCTTTTAACAATTTTCTGTTTCTCTAAAATTATTTTTTTTTTACAAGGCACTTATTTCTTATTTTTTATTTTCAGAGCTAATGTTTATTTATCCTGTAGGTTTTCCAAGCAGTCATGTAACCCTAAATGCAACAATGCTGGTATGCAGAGGAGTGACTTTCCCTTCTGTGAGCAATTTTTTAATTTAATGTATTGTACACATTTCAATACATTAACATAATTTACACATTTTATATTTATGTATATTTATATATTTTCATTTTACCCATTAGGTGGGATATTTATTCAATTATTTTCCACTACTTTTCCATTTTTTGGTTCCTTTTTATTTATGTGTATATTTATTTAAAATGAAATTATACAAAAATCGAATAACCAGACCATTTTATTATCTATATTTATTCATTTCTGTTTGACCTCATTAATAATTATAATTACTGATACATGTATTTCAAATTCACATTTATAAGAGTTATTATTTCAATATGTGCTTCCAAATTATGTACTGATCCGACAGCAAGTTCGGTCAATCAAACACACACACACAGGTTTTCTCACAAAGAACTTCAAATTTATAAATATTCTTTCCATAAACAATAGATCAGTAGGTATGTTATATAAGCCTTCAAAAAAAAAAATCAAGATCATTTCAGAGAGCATGACAAAGTGACAATATCATACACACATTGCTTCTCTACTCCAAAAAATAACTAGCTTTATTCCCCGCTGTCTCCAAATATATCAAAATATATGTCAACATTAAGCATCTACAGACCACAGGAAGCTGAATCTCATGGGTTTGACCTTGTGGAGTGATCAACGCCGTCCTCTCCTGAGTGCTGGCCCGGCCTGAGAGTCATGGTGGTTCTGCCACTAAGTGCATGCAAAGCTGCTATGAAATGAAGTCACATAAATAAGAACATACAATCTAGTCCATGCTTTGATTCAAGGCTGGCCAGCACGAGGGGGAAGAGCACTCAAGGCCACGTCCTCCTGACTCTCATCTATTAGGATGGACAGCCAGCAGGGGCTCTCGACAGCTCTCCTCACAACATCGACACACATCTGGAAGAAAAGCCAGCAGATCTGGGGATATCGGAGCTCCATCATGATAAAACTGATTTGAATAATTCAACATTTGAATTCGCTTAATTCAGAGATGTTTCCCTGCGTGTCGCCTTGGAGACCCCAATCTGATGAATTGTTTCTGTCTCCTCTCATGATTCCCACCTGAATAATACAAGCTCTAAACATTTTCTACCACCAATTACAGGTTTGGCAAAAAGTTAAGGACCACTCTCTGAAACATTGGTCGCTTCGACGTGCTGTCATCGTGCAGAACACCTTGAATCTTTGACCAGTAAGATGGCCAAAGGTGCTTCTGAAATACGGAACCTGAATCCACACTAACAACCTGTTGAACTGACTTTGTGATGCGGTCAGTTTTCATCAAATGATTTAAGAAGCCATTAAAATATCTATCAACCAACTGACCAAATGATTTAAGACCACCAAATACAGCTTCTGGTGCCCAAAACAAAGGCCATAATATGGGTGTATGAGTGGCTGGGAAACAGTCCCGATCTGAGTTGCACGACAGGTCAGGAAGTTAATGTTGGAAATGAAAAAATTAGCATTTAGTAGCCACTTTTTTCAAATTGTGTCTACCACTCACACCACTGACACTGAGGGCAATGGGTGTCGAACACACTTACAGAAAGGGGACAAAATCTTAAACAGGTTGTGAGCCAGAAAACATATCTGGGACAGTTTATGATGGAAATGAGAGTGTAAACAGACCATGTCTCTTTGAGGGTGATTTTCGTACAAAGCATCTCACAAAAACGTGCCAAAGTTTCCTAGTGATGGGAGAATGAGGCGTCATGAAACAGTGTCCTCATCCTTAGAGCTAAGTAGGTGGCGCTCACATTTCAAAAACAAGGTGAGGTTTTGTTGTAACGGTTGTTCAAGGCCAAAGCATGATTTACCCTACAGAAGCACAAGGAGAAAAAGGCTCTCAACAGGTTCACTCCAAACCCAGAGTTGCCTTAACCCCGAGTCAAACCGTGACCTTTTTGGTCTGAACCGACCAAATGTTCCATTTGAAAAAATGGCAAATAATTTCCCAGTGATCCTGAACATTTGCCAAACACTTCGTCCTACCTATCTCATCACTTGACAAAATAAGCTCTATCCTGCAGCACAAACATAAACAGGAAGAAGTTCATCAAATCAACACTTTCAAATAAGTTAAAATTCAAATCTCAATATATCTTGTATTTTCCTTAAATATGCATCTTAAATAAAATCACCACAGCTCTCGCAAAATATACCAACACACTGCGCATCAGCATTTTTTTTTCTTTCCAAAAAGAGCGCCTCCTAGAGTAAACTCAAGATATATATATATATATATATATATATATATATATATATATATACACCTCAATAGACGACTCGTGATGACATCATTCTGTGATTCTTTCATTTGGTCAAATTTCAAACTGGGAAATAAGTTTTTCAGGATTTGTTCCACTTCTAAAAAATATTCTAAAAAAATATTGCATATGCCACTTTAGGAAATTGACATAACAAAATATTCTTAATAAGGAGCAATCGTAAAGTAGGAGAATATAGCTTTATATTTATATATATATTACCTCTTTGAAGAATCTGGGCAATCATAGAAATAGGACGATTAGAATCAGGCTTGATCCGAGTCTTGGATGGCTTCAGGTTAAATACTCCACAACTGTAGCCTCACCACTCACACGCTGCATCTAACATGGGGCTACTCTTGTCCTCACCTTTCCTTAGCACCATCAACAACAATGTGCTACACACATACCACACATTTATATATTCGTTTTCCAAGGAAGTGTGAACATGATTTTGGGGCTGAATAAGCACGTCCTTCACTAACACAGCCAGAGTTATTCAAGCAAGGAAAGTCTACCGTTGCTTTCAAGGAATGAATTAGTGCAATATAAGAATGGAACAGTAGCAAGTGATGGATCCTGTGATGCCCTTTGGTTTGCGTTTCGGAGATGACTGAAGAACTTTACAGTTCAATGGACTCGCCACAGGGGTCAGCAGAGAGTAGAATGCACTGTTAGATGGTTGTACTATTTTAGAAGGGACTGCTTTTATTCTCCCCACTATGACAATTTGAAGTGAATTTAATAGAACTACACTATATGGTTATAATAAATAAAAGAATCCTTGACTGAGATTTTTTATTTTTTAATTTTGAACAAGCATCACTGCACACAAGCCTCGTATTTTGGGGGTGTAAGGACAATAAATCACTAAAAACAGATAAATAAATTCAGTTACGATATGGCTGTGGATAATTGTTGGCACCAATATAGAGAAAAAACAACTGCATATCTCCACCACTTCCTGGTAGCACATCTTATTTAAATCTTTCCTGAAAAGGAGATAATGAAAAGGTTGACTCGAATTTTAGAGCCAAATCTTCTAAGAATTTGAAGATTCAGAATTGAAGAGAAGAATAAAACAATAAATAGATTTTATTAGCTATAAACAACTTAAATAAGGATAAATAAGTATTTCATAGGATGATTTCAATTACAAAATGCCACATTAGTATAAGTCACTTTTTAGATTCTGAAGCTTCAACAACTTTTTGTCCATAACACACTTTACATAACATAGGGCTCGTAAATCAATTCGATGACGTAGAATGAGAGAAAGAACAAAGTTCCTCCTACCGAACTGTAACTATACTAGAACTAGAGAAAAGGGCCGTAGCTTCTGTGGCGACTACGTCAGCACAATTCATTAGTAGTTTTGTTTTTAATCAGAGTGTGCAGGGTGCAGGAAAAATTTGAAAGGTCTCATGTATTTCAACCCACCTCCGGCAGATTGACCTACTTTTTTTTAGGTGGGTGAGTAGCGCGTGAAGTGTTAGCATAACTTTAGTCAGTCAGAGGTGATGAGTGGACGGCTCAAGACGGCAGAAAACCACACCGACAGTTTGTCTCATTCAAGCAAGAAAACCTGGTCGTGTGGACGCTGCCTCACGCGGAGGAAGGTAGGATTCCAACAGGCAGATCATTGAAAAGCCATTTTTGGGTCCTGGCCAGAGAACTAAATAAACCCTGCTCTCAAGTGGTGAGAAAAGATCTGTCTGACAAACCTCTTTCATGTTCAGTCATTTAGATTGTGCAGAGCGCCGCGCGAGATGAAAACATCTCCGTCAGTGTCGGCGCACCGAGGAGAGAGGACGGACGGAGAGAGAGAGAGAGTGAAAGAGAGAGAGAGAGCTCGGCTTCCTCTAAAGCTGCTTGTTTGGTTTGATTGCCTAAAAGCCTCCTCAAAAAGCATCGCACACGTCCACGGTGATCCATAGTGACAACACTCACTCTCCCACTCGCTCTTTCCCTCGCACACTTGGCGGAGTTAAGCTGAAATCAGGAGGAATAAGACGACACTCTCCATTAGCTGCTCCTTCAGCCCGGCTGCTTGAGCGGCGTTAACAATGAGCTGACAGCGCAGGCTTGTGTTCCCGGCAGCACCTCCGCACCGGACCATCCCCGAGCCACTGGCTTACAAATGGAACAAACATGACTCTGGCGCTAAGACGCCGGAGGGGACACTGACAGCGGCCTAGTTGAGCCTGGTGTTCAGTGTTCCTGGCAGGTACGGAGGGTTGGGGAGGCACACAAGCTTGGCTCTCGCGTAACCTCTGAGTGTGGTGGAAGCTGATGAATGAAATCTCACTTCCTAATCCAAACCAGGAAATGTCGGCGCCATTGTAAACCTTCCTCAGTCAACTAAAGGGATCTGTGCTTCATCATTTGTCACAAACACTTTTTGCTTCATCTGTCTGCAAACACACCCCTCCCGCCCCCCGTAACCTCGCCCCCCTCACGTCGGGGGGTGGTTGCTTCTTCAGCTCGGTCCATGCAGGACGAGGAGCCGTGCGATGATTGATTTCGGCGGCGGACTCCTCTTCTACTGCAGGTTCTTCAGGATGCGTCCGTAGCGGAAGTCGTAGACATGCCGGCATAGATACACCAGCTCCGGGTCGACGTCTGTGGGCACGCAGCGGTGGGAGGGGGGGGCGAAGTCAGAGCAGCAGGGCACCATTCTGGCACCGCCAGGTGGGGCGCCTTCGGCATGGCGCTTCACCAAGGCACAATATCTACACGCATAAACACAAGCCAAGTTTTAATGATTTCATTTCCTAGTTAAAGTAGAAGAAAGCAATTGAAGAATGGAGTACGCAAACAAGACAGTACCTGATGATCCTGACTAGAGAAATACAAAAGAGTTTCATCGTATATGGGATAGTAAAGTACCAGAAACATGAGAAGACTAAGAATATTAAAAAAAAACTATTAATACAAAATCCTCGCTACATTATATCCAGGGGTGGATTGTGCAGCCCACATGCTGCTTTTATTTGAACAAGGCAAGTGCAAGAATGGTTTTCGTGACCGTGAGGTGAAGAGTCCATAGGCAAACATAGGCAGACCAATACTCATAAATGTGAACAATCAATAAAGCTCTGTATTATGTATCTTGCATATTGTATTGATATTGATATTCAAAGAATGGAAAAAAATAGTTCACAAGTTCACAAGGAAACATGACATTTGACTCCTTCAGCTGAAGAACACATCTCATGTGAAGCTGAAACTAAAATCTAGGCTCCATGGCTTGAGCTAGATTCCAGTGTACTCACCTACAGTACTGGGCTAAAGGGAGGACGTAGCACCTGTCCTCTATGCAGGCCACGCTGTTCTCGTCCTGATGTCGAGAGGCGAAAATCTCATTCTGAAACAGCAACAGAACAATCACATTCTGCATTTGTTTGCCATCACGCCGCCTGAAATAGAAACACCACTTTCTGTGACTGCTAGTGCTGAGCAAACCAAATTGCTCATGAGTAATGCGCCTGTGTGCTCCACTCAGCACGTGCTGCAGCCTTCCATCACCACCCGTAACATGAGTAGGTTTCTAAAGTCCCATTCTGTCCATGTTGGACTCAAGCGGCGCAGATACCATCGCCTGTGACATGGCGGTTTTAACCGAGAGGCTTCCCACTATTCAACAGTCTCAAGGCTGCGCAAAGAGAGATAATGATGTGGCTGCTTTATCACAACACTAGTGTCGACACCGCAACCAAAACTTGCGCTGGATTCTTCTTATAGAGCAGCAAAGCTGGAGCGCTAGAGGGAGAGGGAGAGAGTGAGCACTCCCACATTCAACAGCCCAACACAAAGCTGGCTCGGGACCTGCTTGTAGGATTTAGGGAGAATATAATCACGATGTTTTCATTAGCTGCTAACAAAGGCGTGTTGTGTTTTCATTATTGAAGCTCATTATTGCGGCGGCGCAAGGCTAAATAGGTCTGTCACGGTGTTTCGGTGAGTTCCAGCAGGAGAGGTGAGAAGACCCTGATGTTGCCGAGGAGATTTAGGGAGCAAAACACCTGTAATTGAGTTGCCGATTAAAAAAGCAGGATTAAGCTGAATGACGGAAGTCGAACTCCGAGGCAAACTGGTGCTTTCAAAGTGTGTCCCTTTGCATAGACATGAACAGACATGACATGACAACAGACATGAACAGAGCTGTCACTCATTGATGCAGCGACCAGAGCGCTGTCATGCAGCAGGAACTCATCGTAGAGCTTCATACAGTTGGCTCATGGACTGATCCACGATAAGCATGCGTCATCGTTTCCATGACGCCGCAGCCAAAGACGCAGTTAATAAAAGCCCTCAGTGTATCTGCTTTTAAATGAGGACAGTATTTATTTACCATCTGTGACAGTCTGCTGGGACTCGCTGTTAAATCCTCTATATATCTCAGTGGTGGGTGATTTTCCAGCGAATGATCCTGACGGATTACTGCACAGTTGTAGGTGGGATGTGATATTAACAATTACACAACACAGCTCGCATCCTTATCGCTTCTAAAGCCGTTTTGATGAGCTCACTGCTGCTTTAATAGAAAGCAGATATTGCACTTTCAGTAATGAGACTTCGCCGGCCGCTCCGTTTATATTTGGAACCTGGTGGGTGTTGGTTTGAGGCCCTCAATTAGATCACAATGTCACATGTCTCACAACATGTAATTAAAAATAAAGCCATATGCTATTATTAAAAAAAGGCTGATACACCCTTACTGCATGGCAATTGACTGAAATATCTAACAGTTTAGGTGCAGCAGCTACATATTGGAATAGTCATGTGATGCTACTGAAGTTTCATTGATGCTTAACTCTTTTTAGAGGTTCAATACTGGTTATTTTGTGACTAATAAAACGGCAGGTTTGAGCAAAATTTTTAATTATAAATTTATTATTCCTTATTTTTGATAAGTAGCCTTGTTGTGCTTTGTAAATCCTGACAGTTTGGTGACACTTAAAATAAAAATAAAAATAAAAATAAAAATACAGAATATACACAGAATACAGGGAAAAATACATAGCATTTGAGCATATTTTAGTTCTTTCAGCATTTCCCATCAAGGGTTGCCACAGCAAGTCAGCATCCTCCACCTAGATCGTCATAGAAGCATGTTATCTGACCAGGTTTGACTCTCTCACCTGACAGTGTGTGCTGGGATCTCGGCCTCCCTGTGTGTGTTCAGGTCGGTAGTACCAGAAGAGGCTCATCATCAGCTCTCCTGTGGCATGTACACAACATTGATCCTCCGTGTCCTTCCACACGTGCAGATAATAAACAATGCCTTTCGATATTCGGCTCCACCTCACCAGTTTTGGGGTCTTCCCATAGAGCCGAAATCTTGGCGACATAAGGGAGGGACTTCTTCCTGGGGCCAGATCGCAGCAGAACCGTGTCTCTAACTCGGATCACTTCACCGTCCCTCTCCACTCCTTCGTAACACTGCCGCAAGGCTGACTCGTCCTCTCCCTGAGACATGTCAACACGAACAAGATTTAGAATGGGAAGGTCACAAAGCAAAATATGTTACATAGTGTCCTCTTGTGGCGTCACAGTAAAAACATACTAATATTATAGTTTCTTTTTTCCATAAACACTATCAAAAAACAAGATAAATTAAACAGCAAATACAAGAAATAAAAGAGGTTTGTGATTTATCAAAAGAAATTCATTGGATTACCAGAAAGTCTGTTTTATTTTCAAACTCTTAAAAACAAGCACAAATTACGAAGTATGTTGTACCTCAAGGTTAACAAGGTTAGAGTCCAATAAGTATTCGAGGGCAATTTTTTTTCAAAGGAATATATTTTGAATACCATTTTTAATGAAAAGAGGAGCTATGGTAAAACAAAATGAAGGCACAGTTTGTGGTTTAATTATTACATGAACATGTATGATTATACATAAACAATAAGGGCATAATAATAAAAAGTGGCATTTTTAAAGTCAATATTGTAAAAGCAATATGTAAAATTATACCAAAAATAATATATATAGAGAGACATTTATTATTGGGAGAAAAAACTCAAACAAAAAAGACAAATAAAAAGAAATATTAAACAAGAAAATATATTTAAACAGATTCCTTAATAGAAAACATAGATATTTAACAGGTTACACTTGTACATACTTAAAGTAAAAAATGTATTTTTAATTTAAAAAATAATAATAATGTGATACTAGATACACTTTGAATTCTGTGAAAATGTGGAATATTCAATCTTTAAACATTTGATAAGAAAAGAAACGGGAAAGGAAGAAAAAGTAAAATATGGAAGACAGCTGAGATACTGTAGATAGTAAATTGTTTCAAATGCAAATTGGAAAAGTAGTGTAGTTATTTATACATATTTGGTCACAAATGACCTCACAAAGGTCAGTCAAATCCACTAATTTGCATATGCAATGAGAAACGTCCAAACAAACCTACCGCAATGAAAACCTCCTTCTCTGTGGGAACTCCGACGGGCCTCCAGCCATTGGTGGCCCGTCTGCGGCTGACTTTCTTTTGTTTGGTGCTGCTGAGGCTTGGCACATTCGCGGGCTGTTTCTGGGACAGCCGTGTGCGACCGCTGGACAGGGAGCCGTTAGAAGGTTTGGTGCTCTGTGGACATTCTGTGGCCAGTTTTAACCGGGCCTGAGGCTGGTCCCGCCCTGACACAGGGGTCAGCAGGTGGGAGTTGGTTTGGGTGGAGGTCGGCACGGTGGAGAGAGGGCAGCTGGAGACGAGGAGTGAGGAGCTGTGGTCGCCCTGAGGGGAAGAGTAACCCTCTGGAAGAAGGAGAGCAATAACAAACATACTACAAATTCAAAATCGAAGATTTAGGTCAAGATATTCTATGAAAACAATACAACTTTGAACTGGCACAATTCCTGTGTGGATTTCCCATGTTAATCTGAGTCAGCTGTACAGCTATGTATAAATACAATTGTTGCAGAGGAACACAGCATTTGATCCGTTTATCAGGGAAAATCTAAATCAACATCTAACTGTGAACAACCCGAAAGCTGAGATGAAAACAGAAGGAAGGAGTCAGGCAAGGCAGTCATGTGAAGAATTTAAGTACTGTCTTGTAAAGTGAATTACAGAGAAGTGTCCAAAATGTATTGCGGGTTGTAGAGGTCATTGCTAGCTTGTTGTGGGAACAACTTCATCAAGGAATCCCATGCCTCTCCATGCAGTGCCCTGCCTCAGAGTCCCAGGAGGATTTAACCTTGGAAATATACTATAACTAATCCTCAATTTCTGAGTGAGGACTTACCTGTTTTGATGCCGTGTGTACATCCAGTGCATCCTGTGCTAAAAGAGCACCCCCTGCTGTTGACGGGAGGCATTGTCCTGTAGGTGTACCCACTGATGCTGCACGCTTCATTGTAACAGGGAGACCCGACAGAGTTGCAGTACGCAGGATGAGGGAGCCCTGAAGGGTGGGACATCCTCGGACCTAGCAGCTTGGAGTCAGTCATCCTGTTCGGGCACATGTTGGGTGGGGCAAAGTTCAGAGGTTGCGAAGCCAGACTAGCTGACGTTGTTCCAGTGTGTGTCGGGTGGGCGATGTGCACGTAGTAGCTGGAGAAGCAGTGCTCGGCTGTACAGAGGCATGGGTGGGGACTGAGGGTCAGGGCCGTGTGCGGGTGGGAATGTGTCAGGGACGGTGATGTGACGAGGCACTCGCGTTTCACGGGAGTCATGGCCGAGTTAAGCGCCGGATCATTTGACTCTCCGTAAGTCTGCTGGCCGAGAAAAAAGGCCAAGCGATGGCAGTATTCCACTGAGCCCTCTGGTGGACAGCAGTAGTATGGGCTCAGCTCTGTCTCCAGCTGCTCTTCCTTCACTTGTTTTAAGGGATAGCCCAGCACGCTGCGCGACTGGTAGCCTGGCTTGGTGAGCCTGTGAGTGCAGTTGCCAATCTCCCACTCCACCTTGTCTTCAAAGTCGGCCTTTTTCTTGCAGACCGTGCAGCCAGTGTGCAGAGGGGAGTCGCCTTTGCCGTTCCGCTTCTGCGATCGCTCTTTGTGTTTCACTCTGGACTTACATTCTGCTGTGACTGTAGCTGTAGGCTTCACACGTTGCTTACTCGTAGCAGACGTGCTGGTTAATTTCAGCAAGGCAGCAGCATTAAGACCTGCCAGTCTTCTCGGGGCAGGGGCATCCAAGATTTTAAGACTTGCCGCCTGTGTTTCCTCCACTCGGCATGCTTTGGTCTTCTTGGCCTGCTTTGAGCTTTGGCACTGCTCCTGTTTCTGCGTGCCGGGACCCTTATTGGTGTTTCCTCTGTTGGTCTTTTGACCTCCCGAGTTGCCAGTTCTAGTTGGATCTGCGTCTGAAGAAACACCAGCATTCAATAGTTCTTCCTGTTTTTTGGCCTGCTTGGCAGCTGGCTGAAGGTCAGTCGCTCTGTCAAGCAGCAGACTGTTCACTGCCTCAGCATTCAGGGAGGCAAGCCGTCGCTTGCGTGGTTGTAGATCAAGGACACTCGCCCCTTTTACTGGGGGGGTGAATTTCAATTTGTTTTTGGGTGAAGTTGCCTCAACTTGAGGGCTGCTTTTAACTTTCTTGGATTTGTGGTTGAGCAAATTCACTTCTTTTTGTTGGGTACTTTTCAATTCCTTGGTGCTTTCCAGCCTCGTGAGGAGGACGTGGCAGCTGAGACCGCCTCCCTCTGAGCCCCCAGCACGCCCTCGCAGAGGATACAGCTTCCTGTCCCGCTTCTTGATACCAGGGACCTTCAGGTCACGCTCCTGCGCTCTCTTGTGGCTCATCTTCTCGGCTTTCCTTCTCCCTTGTTTGACTACGCTGATCTTCTTGGTCCTTCCAAACCTCAACAATCGCTCCGCCACACCACCACCCATCGTGCCAGCATGTGGCCCGAGAGGGGAGCCGTCCCACCACTCGGCAGCTATGTGGCTCTGCCTGGGGGAACCTTTCTGCTTTGCGTGAGTCATCACATGCTTCTTCACAGAGCCTATGGATAAGAGAACAAAAATGAACTCTGAGTTTCCCCAACTGGCATCATAGTGTTTCGTGTACAAGGAAGGGTAGTGCCAACGGGTGCGGAGCCTCAGAAGCTAGATGCAAATACACTTTGTAAAAATAAAAGTGTCAGTCAGCGACAAATAAGATATGCAAGCCTGTGCCGGACATAACAAATAAGCCCAAATATGGATTGAAAAATGACTAGGTCGTGTAACCCCCACGAGTCTGAAGCTAACTCCATCCTGAAGCTATCACAAGCAAGACTCACTCAGAACCCTCATGAACGCACACACACACACAGACATGCGGCCCTGCTGAGAATAAAAAACAGTACGATCTTGTTCACTTCCTGGTTCAGCTTTATGACACATTACAAGCAACTAAAAGACTCTCAATGCTTCAGCACTGCATGCGAGGAGTCTATGACTCAGCATGCGAAAGGAACGACGGACATACAGAAAAGAATCCAACTACAGTTCATATCTGCTCGACAAAAGTGGAAGTGTGGAAAGTTCACACATTAACGCCAAAATGTTTTACCCATCTAGCAACACCTTAATGAACTCACAAGCAAAATAACTTCCTATTTCTTTGTGCAGACTCACGGTTAAGTCAAAAGGATTGACTACGCACTATTTGTAAAGTCCGTTAAACACACCATTCTATCTTTACAACTCTGAATTCAAATCTTGAACTTTCCCCATCTTCTGTATAAAACAACTGTTGCTGTCTCCCATTGGCACTTGTTTTTTTCTTCCCCTGCTTATTTCTTTTTCATACCATGCCTCTTTGTTATTCCATTACGACCCTTGTCTCTTCATTTATCTTGAACTACATAACACTTTCTATTGTCCTCAACCCGAAAAAGCTCAGTCAAGTACATTTGTATTAACTCCAGGACTCCTTTTATCTCTGCAAGAATGTTAAAGGACATACACAACTCTTAACATCCTTTACATCTCAGAATAGCTTTTATCTTCTGCGATCACAAAGCCAAGGCTGAGATCAGCAGGCGATGTCCGTATAGTGGACCATCAGCAGCTGGCGTGAAGCATAAAAAAGTACCTAGAAACAACCAATGCGATAAATGAAAGTGACTTTTTGCCGAGGAGATCTGCTCAAAAGACACATCAGCTAGCAAAACAAAGACCCCTTCAAGCCTTCAATTCAGATTTAAACATGACATTTGCAAGATAATGATTAGTAATTCAGCAGAACGTCACTTCACTCAGATTATGTTTCTACGATCACATGGTGAGCAGCCGTTATCATATCACTGCTTCTAATCCATGTTTTATTACGGGCTTGTGTTTGTTGTGGAGCCAGCGCCGCTTATCAACCAGTGAGCGCGCAGCATGCAAACAACAGCTTATTAAGGACAATTGTGGAGTCTGAAAAGAAAATGTCACAAGCTGTCATTGAAAAAGCGCAAAATCTGTCAGCATGACAATAAACTGTCTTCATAATTTAAACCTTATTCAGAAATCCACCCTGAAAACCACCAGCTGCTGTGAAAGTGAAAGCGATCTAGAACAATCTAATCGCTGAAATATCTATTCGTAGTCTTTATTTTGAACAAATACAGTGCAATACCTGCTTACTTCTCTCATGTTTAAATCTTATGTTTCATTTTTTGACTTCAATGAAAACAGGAATATTTTTATTTGTGTTAGCTTATTAATTTTTTTTGTATTTTAATTGTGTTCATGTTGTGATTAAAGCAATGTACGTTGCAGATAATCAATAGGGAAGACTTGATATTCATGATTATTACAATAGATCATAATAACACATTGGTGAACGTATAATAGCCATTAATAAGCTAATTACGTGCTTATTATGGTCAATAAACTGTAATTATGATGCTTTTTATTTGAGTGAACTATTGGTGACCAATCCTGGGTAAAAGGCACAAAGTCAGTGACAACATTATACTAATAAGAACTTTATAAATGATTAATTACAGGCTAACATGCTGCTGATACACATACAAATAAGTAGTTTATTTAGGTAATATATGTTCCCTAATCTAAAGTCTGACCAATAGCGCATATACAAAAAGGAATCACTTAAGTTAAAAACACTGACCATGACTTCAGTGACATTCAGAACGTCTATGTTCCACGACAGTCATCAGAATTTCGAAATATTGCAGAGGTTTTAGTCATTGAGAACCTGTTTCGTGGTTGCGCTTCTGTAAGTGTAATTGTGTTTCTTCGATTGTCATGTACTCTTAAGCGCCACCATAGTATTAAGCATCATACTGCACTCAAGACCAAACTGATTTGTAGCATACAGGCCACGTATGGTCCACTAACTGAATTTTATCTGGCCTTCATGAAGTCATGAACTGTCAATATAGAAAAGTCCCACTGCTTTGTGTTTCAAAAAGTCACACTTGTAATGATTTGTAACTTTCATTATTTGAATTCTATATTTTGCTGACAGTATTTTTTCTATTATATTATACTATATTATATTATATTGTATTGTATTGTATTTTATTATATTATATTATATTATAATATATTATATTATTATTTGAATTCAAGTTCCTCCCCTGAAATTCTTTTAAATATTTTAGTTATTTGCTTTCAATGAGCCAATATGCAGAATTCCCTGACTAAACATTGATGAGAACTAGGTTGGACAGCCCCTCACTCAGGTCCCAGTATAAAATGCAGCACCTTGTTTCACGCATTCACAGTAATGTTCTGCTGCAGTCATCAATGAGACAGATGAGGACAATTCACACGCTATCAGCGATCTAATGATGTGGACACATATGTGATTAAGCCGAAGAGAATGAACTGACACTGATGACGGCACAGACCGATGTGTTTCTAGCAACGTTGGATAGATCCACAAATAATGTGGGGTTTTTTTAACCAGCAACCAAAATAAGCATAACAGTGGCTTGACATTTGCAGTTATGTCAAAAGCAGCTGGATCAATTTTCTGGGAACATCCTGGAAAATATCCTTCTCTCTTCGCAAATCAAAAGCTTGAAAGGTTTTTTTTTGCGCGAGAACGGCTGAAAAAAAGACCTGATGTTTGCGGCGGATGATTCTGTAGCATGGAAATACTCGACAGCAAACAGCCAAAAATTCCCACAAGGGCAGTGGAAGATCTTTCTAAACATGTTGGGTTTAACGTGGTGTGACTGGACTTGTGTAGTGTAGGCAAGCTGTGAGTAACTCCCCTGATAGTCAAAATGATGCCAGGAGACAACGGACGAATTCCAAAACTGAGAACGGACAAAACCATTTCGACTAGTGAGCCAGTAAAATATGGCCATGCCATTTCAATTTTATGGCCGTTGAAATATGGTCTGTGTTAGCAACTACAAACACAGCATGATGAGGAAACAAATTTGTGGATTGTGTTTGACCTATTTCATTGACTAAAAACTTGTTCGGGGACGCCATCTTGGATTGCGTAATCGGAGTGGTGGGTATTCTGCCAACTCCGACTGGGAAATCCTACGAGGGGTGATGTCTCAACTGTAACTCACAATAACTGTACTCTGAAGTTCGACCAGGAAATGGGGCTACACTTGAATCTGCTGTTTTGTGGTCCTTATGCAGAAGTGCACACAAAGCCCCAGGTCTTTCAGATGAGGTTCGAAGTTTTCGGATCAAGTAGTTCTGGGACTTTGAAATGTCAAATCGTGTCGGAGGCAACATGATTGTCAAGAAGGGGTTAGTAATGTGCTCATTACTAAATACTCACATTTTGCTATCTAACAGGGCATCGTAAAAAGGGAGGTCACGCAGCTTGGCCATCTAGTGGGGAAACACTGGCATTGCATGGGTTTGATTCTGCACAGGATGTTACAGCAACAGCCACTGTGGGATATTTACAGCAAGAGTTAATGTGTTTTGTTTGAGAGTTGTTAAATCTTTTTTGACTACTGCAGGCCTACTCGACTTCGTAGTGGCACAATGTAACCCACAAAATTGTTTGAAGAACTACAATACCAGCTAGGCAAACGTGACAACCACCTCACACCTGCTCACATCTCAATGAGTTGTTGTGGCAGGCAAGTCAGTTTCAGCAAAGCCACTATTCACACGACTACAACAAGACCACGTCAAACTGGAGGAGAGACAGAAGTCTCTTTTGGTGACAACTTCCCTCGCCTGTGCTTCAGTCTGTGCAAAAAAAGATGGCAATGTCTCTCTTCTCTGTGAACATTCTTTTCCTCCAGTGATTTTTTATTTGGTTACAGCACATCTATTGGGTGTTTCACAGCCAAGACTGAGAGACATAGAGCATATGAAACGTGGTTGATACTGTTGGAAGCCCAGGACTGGGACAACGAGAACATTCCACTTGCACTCGGAATTCAGAAAAATTCCAAGTTATGCCCTCCAGTTACATCACCTGATGTAGGACTTCTGAGTTGGAAAGTCGCAGACTCAGCGAACATAAACACAAAGTTAAAGTGTTGAATCAATTAGGCCAAATGAAACACATGAAACACATTCTGCAAAATTGTGTTTCCTCTCCATCTGGTGGTTTTTCGAGTAGCAAATGGAGCCAGTAGGTTGCTTGAATCAGGTCACGCGTTTTCGTGGACACGGTTATCTTGTATTCCTACTTCAATACATAATTCGCACTTCCCACATCCGAGGTAACTGGAAAGCACAAACTTCAGTATGAATCTCACGACTTCTTTATGGCTTTGAAATGCAGACTGGCTGACGTCTGAGCTTATATAGAGTTTTATGCAAGTTTTTCAAAAAGGCAAAGCTGGCTGGCTCTCAAGCTATAGTTAGCATGCGTGATCTAAGCAGCACACTTCACCTTTAACTTTTGTCTACACTGAGAATGCTTGAAAATTTCCAAAGCCTCAAAGGGCACTTTCATCTTGACAATCTCACTTTAACCTCTTGAGACAGAACAGAGAGATGTGAAATAAGAGACCAGTCAGAACGAACAACATCACAAGTGCACCTGTCCATCATGTGAAAACAATAATAATGTATAAACTCTATGCACCGCCATGGAACAAGATATACAAAAGGTCCTGAGAAAAACCTGTGATGTACGTTGAGTCTGCTCCACAGCAAGTTCTTCACCTCAATGCTTCAATGACATCAGGCAGGTTACGAAAACTTTAACCCTGAAGTGAAAACGGTGATATATTTAACACTAAAATCAAGTATGCTTTATTGGTGATGGTCAGTTTTCCTCCTCCAGCTGCGACGCCATGCTAACATAACACCTTTTAGCGACAAGGCTGGAGGCTGTAGTCTGGCATTAACTGCAGCCCTGGCATTTTAATTGAAAATAAAAACCCATACAGAATGATAGGCTGAATACTAACCACTATAACAGTAAAGTCAGCGAAGAAAAACAGAGAAATATGGACATGTGTGTTGAAGTGCTTCGAGGCGTTTGTAGCTTCGCCATAATTAGCAGAAAGTGCTAACAGACTGAGCAGCTACAAGGATGAATCGAGATGCCGTGAGCTTTTGACTCTTGTTTGATTGTTTGTTTGTTTGAGAATAAAAGTTTGCACCAAATATTTCACTTTCATTTCTCAATTCTCCAGGCTCATCTGTGATGCTTTCAGGAGACCATTTGTGTGTTCACAGCGATTCTTAATGTTTCCAATAAGATTAACATCTGCTGTTGCAGTAAAATAAATCTTATTTAGCTACTGTTAAGATTGGGTGACATTTAATAATATAAGTAAAGTACTTATTATTGTGTGTATTAGCAGCATATTAGCTAGTAATTCATTATTATAAAAACCTGATTATTATCTTGTTCATACTCGGTCACCGATAGTTCACTCGACACAACACTATATAACAGTAAATGATTGTTTTATTTTCCTTTAGGAAGTTGCTAAGGTGGGGATCAGAAAATGACTATGACATCATTTTTTCAACTGTTTCATTTGGAAGAACCAGTCGTCTATCTAATGTCGTGTCATGAGTCGTCTCAGTCAAAATACATGGAGTATGTGCGCAACCAGCATGAAGAAAAAATTCAGTTCCTCCGATTATCCTCTGATCAACCATCGCTGAATGCTCCATCAGAAAAATCTCCTTTCGCGACACTTCCTTTCTCAGCCTTGTTAGTATTTTGGTAATTTTGTTACTCGTCTCACTGGTTTGTTCTGCTGAACATAAGGTAGGTTTACGGGTGCCAATCTGAGTGTTTCACAAATGTGTCAGTCACCATAAAATATTTCTTTCAAGCTTCATTTGACTTTCAGATGTTATATGATACTGTTAAACAAAATGTTACAGAAAGTGATTCACTGCTGATCTGTCAAACATGATTCATATAAACAAGTTTTCCCTCCTCTAAACGGAGTCAAATGTTCTATATCAACAGAGCTGAGGTAAGAAAACCGTGTCGACGTATGCAGGAGGCTGCAGAAGCAAAAACACCGAGCGGTCCAACCGCCCTGGATTGATTAGTATTTTATAGTTGCGGGCCTGAAGTGGCCTCTCGGGCCTCCACTTTGACACATGTGGCTTATATCATCCCCAATCGTTTACAGGGTTCAAAACCACAAGCTCCAACTTTGATAGTAAGCTTTAATAATGTTTATTTTAAACCAGCCAGACGATTTTTCAGCAGCTGTGGGTCACTGCCGAGAAGAGTAATGTAGGAGGGGAGAAGTGAGGAAGTATAACCTACAAGATATTATCTCGTGCAGCAGCATGCTGACCAAACGGCAATTTGGCTCTTTAAACACAGTTAGGCCTGGTGTTCCTCAGGAAGCAATTTCACATCTACAGTAAGATGAATGGCCCTTTGCTCCACCTCTAATTGGTTAGAAAACAGGTCATCAGCTCCAGTCCCATCCACAAACACACGGCGCCCCAGACCTTTTTTTACGATAAAACTCCTTCACAGGAATGATGTGTAACAATTTCTGCCTGGATGGAGCACAAACACACTCCCCCACTCCGACTGCAAACCGCTGAGCCAAACACGCAGTGGACCGACAACCACTCAACCATTAGAATCTAACACTTAAACACTAACCACCATATAAAGGAGACAATGATTCTCATTCTTTGGAACCAGACATTACAGAAAAGTTAGGTGTGATTATAAACAGATGAATCCTTCATTCGAGTTTCAGGTGATTCACTACAGTGTTTCTTTGACGTCAACTATCATTTAGTCATTGGTCAAGGTAGTTGTAAAAACGGTATGCTGAGCGTTTTAATCATGTGTGAGTTTTTTCACTTTTATTTGGCGATAACATGGTCAAAACCGGTTTGACTTTAGGTGTGTGTGTACTACGCAAACACATTTAGTGAGTTCTAGAAGGAGAGAATTAATGTATTCCCCACATCCTGATTTATCAAATATGACAGCAATTTTTGTGGGTCAAATTCCGACTTACTGTCTTAAGTTTGTTTCAGCTTTTAGTGTTCACGCATTTCTTTTTACTTTGCATCTAGTTTAATACATTTTTCTTGAATTATTGTAATAATTATTAGCGTTCCCTTACCATCCTACCCAACAAGTGAGCAAGAAGTCTACTTGTTCCCAAAAGCATATGTACAACACATTGATAGAATTAACACAATTTTAAATTAATTTTATTTTGCATTAGTAGAACGTGACTTACCGAGAGAAACAAAAGAGAAACATTAGTTGCACTCCAGGGAGACTGTTATTCAGAAGTTGGCAAGCAGGACAGCGTGAGTATGACCCAAATTATAATCATGTTTACTTTGATCAGTATTGTAATCACGCTTATTATTCACAATTATTCATGATGTCAGGGGAAAACACCTGTATTTGAATTACTTTACTTAGTACGGCCAATAAAAGCTAAAATAATAATTGAAATTAAAATGAATAATTAAATTTAAATAAAAATAATGAGTGAATATAATGAATATTAATATGAATATGCTATTACACAGTGCACTCATGGAATCAAGATTGCAGGACTGTATACAATTCTAATATACCCCAATATTTCCCTGGACATATCGCTCCAGAGTAACCATTTAGCGTGTGAATTTGCTTCCTACAAACGTGGCGAATAATGCTTAGTAATAGCAGTGCATGGTTTGGTGATCTAGTGAGTAGTGTTGTAGTACTCGAGATTGGTCTTGGTGTGAAGACCGTTGTTTTTAGGGTCTCGGTTGGAAATGTATTTTTAATCGGTCTCGTCTCGGACTTGAACTGGGCGGACTTTGGATTTCAATTCAAAACCAGTCACTACCAACAAAGAAACGGTCATAATTGATAAAGGAAGGATTCTTGAGACCTCTGAGGAATATCTCAAGAACCCTGATCCACAAGAGGTCCACAGTGGCTGCCGGTTTTTGTTCCGGAGGAAGATAGCCAAACCCTGATAAGGTGTCTGAAGACTCACAATTGTCAGACTGGTGCTGCTTGTTTCAGCTGACACCGGATTGGTTAACCAATGTGTGCCTGCATCCATTGCAGCTCATTTATGGATCAGATTGATAATGTCTTGGTCTCGGTTGGTGTGGTCTTGACTAGAACACTACTAGTGAACTGCAAATTATAATAATTTTCTCCCACCCAGCACTCACTGTCTTTAGACTTTAGACTATTTCGTCATGTTTAATATGAAGCTTTAGAGCGGATTTTAAATTCACTCATGCAGCCTCCAAATTTTGTTGCAAAGTAAACTTGGAAAAAATAGGATTTATTGTGCATCCCTATTGCCAAGCAATTGAAGATTCTATCTTTACAAGAGAGGCATACAATACAGCACATCACATGTGGTCGCCCCCAAGCGGCGTGATAATAAGCAGCTTTTTTTAAGACGGTGACAGAAATCCTGTGATCCTATAGTGTTTTCCAAACTTCTGAAAATGCAGTCCTGAGAGGCAACTTTCACCGCTGGCGCGATGTCAATGGCACAGATGAAAACGCTAGAGCAGCAGTGTTTGATCTATTCACCTGCACCTCTTATACATGAACAGTGAATGTCAGAACACTGCATAAATAACCAGCTGTTGTGACATTTGCTAGATGTTCAGAAACTAAATGCTGATGGAAAAGAGGGCATAAGTGTGCGATGGAAATCACAGAGGACTGGAAAAACTGCTCTCTGGTGGACAAACCATGCTCACCTGTGTGTCTATCACAACGCAGCTTAACTCTTAAGAGAGTGCTAAAGTGGATAGAATTAAAGGAGTGAGTTCTTCTCTTAAAGATCTCATAAAACATGATGAAAATGCTTCGATCACCAAATTGAACACCAATTTGTGCCCAGGGAGCTGATCTACGGCACCACTGTGTAAACACGCTTTCATGAGGCGTGAATTTTCTCGCATGCAGTTGTTTTCAGTGGGTTCGACCTGAGGACAGCGCTAATCTTTTCACCTGCAACCCAACCCTGATAAGACAACGATAGATGAAGTGGCCGGGAGCTCGATCGTCGTAGACTCAACATGGATATGCCACTTTTGGACTTCTACTGTGACAAGACTTGAATAGACGAGAGCAAGTCCAAGGCCGAGACCAAAATGAGTACAGAAACATACAGAAACAACAAAAAAAGTCAGTGAAATCAAATCCCCTCACTTGTTAGGTCCTTTCCAAGCAACCCAGAAGGTTTTATTGAAATACATTCGCCAGGTTTGGAGTTTACAAATGGCAAGTAATTCTTCAGGGTTTCCACGGTCACAGCGCACCACCTCATCCAAATAAAAGACACCATGCCTTCAGAATTATTTTTTATAAATGTTCATTATATTGTATGAATCATTCATATTAATATGAAGCCTATATTTGTGCACATTTAAGGACAATATTGAAAATCTAAAATTCTCAATGATATTATAGTTGGGGTAGCATCCAGGTCTGTGCAACCTAACTGACGTCTAATACTCAAATCTTCACTACAAATATTAAAAAATGCTGCTACAAAATCCCAAAATGATGCTGATATATTAGATAACAGACTGGTTAGAGAATCAGCTCAGCAAAATTCAAGCAAAAAAAAAACTCTCAGAACAGAAGGAAGTTTAACAGACACAATCATAGCAACAACAAGTATCCAGCTTTTTATTTGTCCCCACTGACAAACTAATGGACGACGATAAAACCCCCGGCTTCCTGGGTGGCACCGCTCTGGCGAGGTGATGGGGCTTCATGAATGAAATAAAAATGTTGCGCGTGTAAAACCACTTTGCCAACAAACACAGAACACACTCAAGCAGAAACAGATGACCCACTCGATTTTCCGACTCTAATAATTGTTGCTCAGACCACATTTGTTGCCTTTGATAACCAAAAATATTCCCAGACTTTTTATTGAAACCCACCAGATCCTTTGCGCAAACACAAAGTCGAATGGGAAATCTGCAAAGCTTCAAACTCGGGTCAGGTGGGTTAGTTACAGAACCTATAAAACAGGCATTTTTTTGTGCAAATAGAAAGGTTCCAGTAAGAGCTGATGTAATCTTTCTTCATGTTTTTATCGGACATGTACGTTTCTATTTGTGTATGTTAACTGGAAACCTTCGGCACGTTGTAACTCCTGCACTTATTATTTACCAAAATCATTAGGCGTCATTTAACTAATTAAAGGATACAAATTCAAGTTATTTAACATCTATCATTTTAACATTCAGCATTTTAGTTGCTCCATCCAAAGGAGCAAGTGGGTGTAGTTAGCGGGCCTTGCTAGTTAGCATTGTTAAGGCCACCTGCTCATTTTAACAGTTGCTGCTTTGACCTAGCATTTTAGCCACCAGCATCACGACATGTACATCGTCCTTGTAACATGTACTACAGGTTTTGTTGCAGCAGTGGTCAGTATACAGCAAGAAGTGTCGAAGGAAGGCAGATAATAAGGTTTCAGAAAATGAGTGAGACTCAGACCTGTGTACTAAAAGGGGGGGATTAGAATTCAAATTCAGGCACTTCCTCCGACGAGGATGTGTGTCTGATACGTTTAGATTTTTCATTTACAGTGAAAAAAGTGAGAGAACACATCTGTCACGATTGGTGTTTGAGGTGTATATTTTTTAGTCATAGTATTTCTATGTTTATCAGTTGTATATTGTATTTAATATTGTGATTAAGCTCATACTATTTTTCCATTTTAGTTTATCGCTTTAAATGCATCTTCATCTTCATGTTGTATCTAAGAACGTAAATAACGTGCTCACTAACACTTTAATGTGCTTTGCTGTTTGTAGGTTCAATATAAATCTTGCGGTTTTGCAAAATGACTTAGTCTCTGTATAGTAAATCACGCTGTGGGCAAACTTTTTTCTTTTGCGAATGAATTACACCCCAGAGACGAACACAACAGATTGGTTCAGCCATATTTTAAAATGAGGAAAATATAAGCGCATTAGATGAAAATGTATGCCTTCAATTCAGAGTCAGAAACTGCCTCTGTTGTGATGAGGAATTTTGAAGGTTTTAAGGTCCAAAAGTAAACATGCACTTCGACCACGTTACACCTGCACACTTCATTTGTCTAACTTTCAGGAAGAGCCACACACAGTCAGCACAACACACCTATATTGAACACGCATCAAAAATAAATAAGCAGCTCGCGAAGGCAACCCACAGGGATCCGATTTAGGAACCTCTTATTTTACAGTTTCCATGTCACTGCAGCGGACGGAAAGATAGACAGACAAGAAGGCACGTCGAGGTCGATCGCAGATCACACAGCGCAAGAATGTGCGACAGTAAGTTCGGCGTCTTCACGTATGAACCGGGATCCGAACACATTAGCGGATGATAGAGAGAAGCCTGACGTCGCTGCCCATCTGAAGAAGCTAAATATGAGCCGGGGAGGGGAGGGGGCTACCCGAACACACACACACACACCGAGCGAAATAAAGGGCAGTCACCCCTCCTGATCACATTCTCTAAACGGATCCGTCAATAGCGACTAGTCAGCCGATGCGATCCCAGTCCGGGCGGAGGAGCAGCAGCCGGTGCTGGATCGGTGCACGAAGCAGCGAAAAACGGCTTCTGCGCTCCTCTCTGAACGACTGGGCAGTCGCCACAACTTCAAACATTCAGGGCCAAAAACGCAACAAAACAATCGAGCTGGTAACTTACGGTTCGCCGACACACTTCCTCCTGGCAGCCGGGAGGCGTCGAGCGAAGGTTCGGGGGGAAGCGAGGGGGGAAGTCGGACTGGTGCGATGGCAGAGCTCCGTAACTGGGAGAGCTGGGGAGGAGTGGAGGACGGTCGGTGGCGCTGCTTGCGATGTGTGTGCGCGTGTGTGTGTTGTGTGCGCGCGCGTGTGTGTGCGCTTCCTGGTTGGGCTTCCACCGATTTGCAGACAAAGTTAATCTGAACCAGCCCGGTTTAACACCAGCGTCCCTCAAATGACGGACCCACAGAGCCAGAAACTACATGTGAGCCGAACTTGGTCTGTTGTAACAGCGATGCATCATGGGCGATGGATGTTAACACCCCCCTCACGCACTCACACACACCCTGTCATTTGTCGTTGAAAACCACAACAGACTGTAACACGTCATGAGAAGGTGGAAGGAATTCTAAACTCCATTTCAGTCCAATTTATTTTGGAACTACCGACTTGTTCTAAATAAAATGATATCACATAGAAAGCATAAACATCTAACAAATCCATCACCAGTTCATGAGGCATTAAAATGACAAGTTAGTCCGACACATTAATCTCATCCTCAATCATACATTTTCTAACCTTAGAAAAACAGAACCACATTCAACCAAAGAAACAAAGCCGACTGTAACACAAAAAGGCATTCAGGAGATCGAAATCTCTTCATTCATTCATTCAGTTGTTTAAGGGTCAAGCAACTGTTTTATTTTATTTTTTGTCATTTCAAAATCCACCTATAAGATACGACGGATTTCTGAAAGTCTCCTATGGTTCTCCTACAGTGGAGAACTGCGATTACAATAAAAAAGTAAGATAGCTACTTCTTAATATGATTCAAAAGAAGATAATGAAAACATGATGCAGCGACAGAAACAAAGTATTTAAATATATGACTGAAAACTAAGGAGAGTTGACACATTTTCATGACTTGCAGTCAGCTCAGATGCAGTTGGCTGAGTCACTTTATGAGGTTGTTTGTGGGAATGTTAGGGGTGGAAGTGACGGAATGAACTCAATGTGTGTTCAGTTTGAAATTGCTTTCGCATGAATCTCAATAAATCTTTTATGTACAAATAAAATATGTGCTTGTTCGGGGCAAGGTTCCAGTCCTACATTCTGTGCAGGTAGAGCAGAGGTGCTCAAGCACCAGTCCCCGTTTCCACACATGAGAAAAGTGCTCTTTTTGCCAGAGCACTTTTTCCCCCTAAATTCCCCCCCTAAAGGGGTAAAAAATACTCTCACTTTTCACTCACTCTCTCTTTACAAGAACAATAAGAATTAGAGTGTTATTAATGATCTTCACAGCAGGTGCCTCCTTTTTTCTGGCTTGAACACCTGCCCCCTCAAAAAAGCCTGTGCACATGCCTGATTATGTCTTCAGTCAGGTTTCATTGTAAATTTAGATCACCCACCTTCCTTCATGCAGTCATAAGCCATCATTTTGGACAAAGATATATGAATACGGAACTAAAAAGAACTAGAATTGCAAATAAGAGGAGGTAAAGTAGAAGACAAATATTCATTGCTACATATAATAAACAATATATTCTCTGTACGCATAATTTTAGCTGGGTTGGCATCCTGAACTACAAGATATGACAGAATGGACGCCATGTATTCTCAGCAGGGCACCCTAAATTTCTTTTTTTTGTTTTAGTAGTCAGATTATTAGTGCCTATATAATGCCCTACTCATAATGTCATCACAACCTTTCCATGGAAAGGTTGTTTCCGCCAGGTAATTTCGCCGTATCGCAACCCCTTTGCCGCTGTAGCTTGGCCATCGTGGGCAACAGATTAGATTACTGGGTAAATCTCGGTAATTTTGTGGTTATCCACATCTCACGAGTCGCGACACTTGCGGCATGGAAGCGTGCTGTTATTGACGGCGTGTCTGACGCTGATGACAGGATGAAACCGCAGATAAGTTCCACACTTTAAACAATCGTTTACAAAACTAACTCACAGCTTTATAATCGGAGGAGTATTCTGGCATTTCTTTTAGCACAAAGCCTGATACAAATAGATGTTTACAGCTTCTGTTTTTTAAACTTTTTTAGCAAGGTGTTATGACCATGTCAAAGGCATGGCGTGTCAGAAAGGAATAGGCTGGGAGGCGGGGTAATGGCTAGGGGGCGGAGCTTTGGACACCCTGTTTCAAAATCCTAGCTAAAAGCTAGGTTCAGGGAAAAGTTGGAGTCTAAGATTGGTATTCACAATGGACACATGTCAATAATACTTGATCCTTATGACACATGTCGCTAAGTCGGCACACATTTCTTATACATCGTAAGGCGAGGACTGTATCTACTAGGTTCAACTAAGCCATTTTTGAAATTCAGAAATTATATCCACTGAGATCACACTGACAGAAACTGAAGGATTTGACATCAGTTAATTTTGGGGCAATTTGAAGATTCTATTTGGAGCTATTAAAGACTGATCATATTTTTTTTTCTTACAATTGCATGAATGTTTCACTTCTTCTTGGTTCAAACTGCACAGAGGAAGATTCAGCTATTGATCAATATGTCATTTAAATAACTTTAGAGTTATATTTCAAACCTGTACTATACATTTCAAATTCTAGCAGGGCACACAAAAGAACATGGCCCTTCAGTTGAGTTTGACATAAAACCGTGTATCAATGACCATATTTCCCATTGAAATAACAGTCTCTCAACTGGATAGACATCAGTGCTTTTAGTCTTGTTATGTGGCAACAAAAAGCGAATCAGCAAGCCAAGTGAGTAACCTCCCCATGGTCAACTCCCACGACCAAAAACATGCAGGTACAAGCCTGGCACCTCAAGAAAAACTCCCACAAGGATTTGACATCAATAAGAGCGCATACATTTTTGGACCGACTCGCGTCCTCTCTTCTATAACCTGTGATGAGAACTTGTATTGCTTGATTTCCCCACAGTGATGCTACACTCTTGAGAACTAAATGGAGCGTATTCAAATATATGCATATGGCCAACAGCTTTATTACCACCAACATTATCATAATACGCGGTGCCAGGGTTTGAAATGCGCAGATTGCGTATGATGAAAAAGATAAAACGGCGTGAATGGGCGAGTAAAGAGGATCCTACAGCGTGTAATTACACACAAAAACACACTCGCCTTTGAAACGCCCCTTCAGCACAAGTGATTTTTCACTCCAGAGTTTATCTTTAATCCAACCTTTATTCTACACGGTGAATCCAGAAGAGATTGCAACACTTATTTTTCAAGAGCGACACTAAAGTGGGCCCTGGGAGAATCATCGGTGGAGTCTGACTTACAGTGCAGAGCGTGTTGATGACTGTCATAGTGAGCAGTTTCATGTGGCGCGATCAAGTTTTACTGCCTAAATGATCACATAGTTGATGTTTTTTTAAAGCCTTTTCACTTCCCTCTGTCCACTAATTCAGCATAAACCCTCAATTATTCATTAAGGTAAAATTTTAGCTCCTTTCAGGGTCATTGTTTTACAACAAAACTATCTCTCAATATTTCTGCCATGAACAGAAATATATTCAAATCCTAAACTATTTCACATATAAAAGGAAATAATAATAACAGTGACGCAGACTGGTTCCTGCTAAGTTGGTCTTTATCCAAAAATAGACAAATTACCCCCCCAAAACAGGCAAATATAACTACAGCAGTGTAAGTAGCAGTTAGTTACAATTGATTTAGTTTTTAATTCTAAAAGATACATTCGCAACAGTTCAAACTACTCTTTGGCTGGGTTAAAAAAAGATCGATCTGAACTGATTCTCCGCTGCATGGTTCCCTATCAATTCCATAAATCGATGACTTAATATGTCTTTTCTATCACACATGGTACGGACTACAGTTTGAACCAGAATATAAGCAATAATATTTTTAGTAATGAGACACATAAGAGCAGGGATGGGCAGTTAAATTGTAATAAACATTATATACTGTGACTGTAGTGAGTTTCCAAAGAAAGGAGGTGATGAGAAGAAAAAAAAAGTTAAATGGGAAAACTAAATGGAAAAAAAAATGAAGTGAAAATATCTGCCATTATGAAATTATATTGTTGAAAAATATGCAAAAAATGTTGGTGGCATGTGTCTTACTTCATTTAATATACCTTCCATTTAAAGATTCTGAATGTATCTGGTACATTTCAAAATCTATTTTCAATTCCAATGTATTTTAAGGGACTACTAATATTCTAAAATAGACAAAAAGATTAACAACAAGGAAGGCCGCATAAACACAGTCCAAGCGCTGCACATGGACCTCGGGCCACACATTGCCCAGGTCTGTGTAAGAGGCAAAATTATTCATCTGACTGAAAAATTTCCGTACCAAATCACGATTCCAATTGTGCCCTTGTAAATTCGATTTCGGAAAAGTGAATCAATATCCTGCTCAGGCTCAAGATAAAACAGGAAGTGCTGACATTCACAGTTGCAATGAGTTGTGTAGATAGATATTAATTAATCTAAAAAAAATAATTGAATTGAGACAGAATATTTGAATGCATCCTTGTCGGTAATTCTTCGAAATTAATCTGAAAAGGTCCAAGCACCAACATGCTGCTTCAAATAAAAAGCCAGATTTTAAAAGACAGTTTTTTGTGGTTGAAAACAGGAAAAACATAAATAGTGTGAGTGGAAATAAACCTTTGACCAGTAAAAATACAGAAAATATGGGGGAGTTACTCATGAAACCATCTAAGAAAATAAAATATATCAAAGCACTTGTACCACAAATAACAGAGGAAGAAACCTTGAAGTGTGTTGTGTATCTTAAATTTCTTTCCAAAGACACTTAGGGCAGGATTCTTTCACATGATGATAAGCTCCATTAATTTGTCACACTTTCGAGTCAGGAAACTCTGCAGATGCAGACAGCTAGCACAAGAAAATAAGTAAAAATCATTTGCTTTAATACGATGAACTCAATTTCAGAAAGCAACTTAACAATAGCTGCAATCAGAAATTTCAAGGACAAAGATCAAAACAGTCCACACATGAAATAATATTCACAACTAGCTTGGTTAACTATTCGAGATATTGGCAACTGTTATTGAACCTCTCATTGTTGCATTTCCCCACTGTGGGAGTAATAAATAAAAAGACCATCGACTCTCATCTTAAATGGTATACAAATATAAAGGCAGGAGCTACCAGTGTCAGCAGTGTATCACATTCGAACCAGGAGCTCCCTCTAATGTTCCTTAAAGCTCGGAGTGGCAGCCGGCGTTCGCAGTGTGAGTGACAGGAGCGGAGAGTCTCCTTTCCCGCTGATAAAGACTCGCTTAATGTCCAGATGAGATGTAACGCAGCTTCATCAAAGGTTGTGTCATCCACACTGACAGCTTTTCACTTGACGACTTCACTTATTCATCATCTTCCACTTTTCCGGATCAAAGGCTTTTCATGATACGATTCTAAGTAGTTTCAGTTCAAATCAATCTGTACCAGTGTGTCCATGTCATGAGCAGTCTCAGCTGCACTCGTGTGTGACATCACCACCTTCTCGTGAGATAAATACTAACTGGACATTTAAAGGCATCTGAAGTGTACATTTTCAGATTCATTTAAAAACATGGCTCAAAGTTAAAGTTTCAAACTTCAATAAACTCTGCACAATATCCAGGGTTTTCTCTACATACGGTTTGTCTCTGATCAGGGGGGTGGTGGCAGGGATGTGTTGGATCTTGACAACGGGGAGCTGAAAAGCCCTCACAGCCCTCCTTAAGGCCCTGCCTTTAAAGTCTTGAGGATAAGCAATCCCAGCGTAGGGGTCCCTATGCTGCTGAAGCACTGGGGAGAACCCTGATATCAACTAAGTTTTGACCCAACAACTTGTACCACCGGCTCACTTGAGGCAGCATTAGAGTCTCTCTGTTCCTCGCTGTAGTGAAAACTATCTACAGCCACTACACTATCTACAATACGACCCCCAGTCACTAGAGGGGAGTGTTTCAAAAAACAGCTACTTCTAATAATGCACAAGAAGAGAAGGAAATGACGCCGCATGAACGCAAGGTTAGTGGACATATGTTAATGATTTGGTGAGGCATGGTTGATGGCGACATAAGAAAAAAATAAAATCCCCAAGAATGATACGTTTCGTACAGAATATACGTCTTGTTTGAAATGTCATTTTTAAGGCCTCCAACTTTCACATTTCTGCCCTGATATTTAACATTTCTGAATTGAATAACAGCGCAGTTTCCATCCTTCACCACAACCTCCCACTCGGCCAGTAATGGTGCGTGCCATTTTTCCTGGGAACCATTTCCCAAAGTGTTCCAATCATCTCCGGGGGCCCTCAGTACAAATAGAGCGTGGCTATAAATTTACTCAGCATTATGAACTGATGTATTTGAGCCGTAAAAGATGACTTTCCAAAGGCTGTAATTCAGTTTACTAAACCATTGTATCACTGCATCAATGGATAATTATTCATTAATTATGATTAACTTACAAGAGGACAACTTGAACTTTAACTTCAACTTGAACCATTTTTCGTCCATCAATAATTATGAATTCACTTGATTCAATCGGTGGCTCATTAGTATTTATGATGGGGACTCACCACATGGGTAGTAATAGAAACAAAACACAGTAATAATGAAGCTTGAGTAAATCCCAGACCACACTGAACCTGATCATTTAAACCAATTATTTGATGGAAAAACACATTTATTGACAAAAAAACAATTAGATTTTGTGGTTCCAAAGAGGCTGGGAGACCATCTGAAGTCACACCAGTCGCTGCTGGCTGTCCCTCACCGGTACTCATCCAGACCTCTCGGGCAGAGCTATGAAACGGATTATGTCAAAATGTCTGGAGGTTGTCTGTTTTTATAGCTCCCATTGTTATGCCGCAACAGTCCTTTATTTTGTAATTTATGCATTTGTATTTGTTGATCTTACACAGTTGTTGACTGTAGTCCAAACCCTCTTGCCTCCGCACCTCGTGTCTTTTTTTCATACCCCCCCACACATGGTGGATGTGTAACAGATATCAGGAAACATATGAAAGGGCATGTATAACGGTACCTCAAAATGTTAGCATACCTCTGTGCTTCTCAATTAATAGTAAATGTTTCGCGCCCCCTCAACTCTCCACCACCTCTGTAAATAGTATCATTAGTCATCATTTGTTGAAGTTATTATAAGTACACTTCTGCATAAGATTGTGTCTTGGTAAACATTAAAGACAAGAAAAAAGAAAGTGATATAGTTAATAAAGTTATTCTTTCTTGTGATATAAACTATACAATAAAGAATAACTTTATTAACATTTTTTTCTGTTACAGAAAAGACTTCAAGCTCATCAATTTGCCTGAAATAAAATTAAAACATCATGAGTGGATGTGCAATTACACTTTCCCTGAGGTCACCCACCTTACGCCCTCCCCACTATTTGAGAAAGACTGGCATAGCTGACCTCAAAAACTACTGTACAGGTGGTCTCAGTAAGCAACGCGCCTTGCTCATTCAACTGAAAACCTCCACTTTGGCCACTTTCAGTCATCACTCCGGTTCTGTTAAACATCACTTGGCCAATGAAAAGCATCTGATTGTGTTATCATTCATTCCTTTGACTCTCCACGAACGTTTCAAGGCAGTTTTGTCAACTCTCACGTAATGTAAAAGGCAGCATCAATGAGAGCAGCTCCTCCACTTCCCGGCTGAAGACTTTTTAATGTCAGCGGAAGGTGAGGCAGTCAGACAGACAGTGAAAGAGTGTAATGAAAGCATAGTTACTGCGGCAGCTCAATATCTTTGTGAGATCTACCTGTTAGACACTTGGCCTTTCTGCTGCCGAAAGCAGCACCAGTGATAATGACAAATGATCAATAGAGCCGCTTTTAAAGGGAGCTGATCCAATCAGGCTCATTGTTTCATTACAAAGCCTCACAAACCTATAGAAGTGATGAAGAGCACTGCTCTGAGAGTTCCACAGACGGCTTTATTAGAGATATAAAATAATGTTTAGGTCTAAAGCAGGAGATGGTTTCCATCTACCACACAAGATTCTTTCCATTTCACACAACACACTGTATGTGGTCCCACACAGTTGCAGAAGACCTTAGTAAAGTTCCTAAATCTTTGAGCAGATTCTTCATCCTGAGACTGGAGAATTTGGAAGCTAATAATAGATATAAAGTAAACAAATATGGTCATCTAGAAATACCTCACATAACTTAAATAACTAGGGGGAAAAGAAGGGCCACCTAATGTGCTTTTTGTAACAAACATTAGCTATGTTTACTAGCGATGGGCTTATGAGGCTTCATGAAACAGAGCCCACAAGCACCTGCTTTTCAATCAACGAAACCTCACATCATTTTTAACATAAGAGCGCCACCTACTGAGCCCTCAAAATATAAACCCAGCTCTAGCATTTATATGGACCACTTTAATTGGAATAAATTCTTGAGCTGAATGAAGCGCTTCATTGTTCGGAATTTTGTTCGTTTCCGATCGTCTCTCGGTGTCTGGGCTGATCTATGTGCCACTGCGCATGTCTAGCCCACGAGACATGACCATGCCCAGAGCATAGTTGCAGAGCCACAGCAGCCCGTGAATGCAAATACTGCAGTTACGCAAAACAAACGTATTAAACAGAATACAGATACGAATAAATGATAGGTCATGTTGCTAGGTAACAAATGGTGGTTTGTTAACAAATGGAACGAGGGAGTGTAAGAGTTTCTTCTATGCTCGTGGATATTTACCGAGTAATGCTCGCCGCGTGAGCACGCACATTTGAATCGGACGGTATCGATTTGCGTCATGAAAACTAGGAAGATTTAATCCCCAAGCAGAATACATTCATTCAGACTGAGGAATAAGGGCCCAGGCAACTGCAGCTACTGAATGTGATTCGCGTTTTAACAGGAGTAGCTAATAAATATCTGAGCCAGTTTTTCCAACATGTGCTAATGCAGTGTTCTGTCCAGGTTGTGGAGGAGGTGGACACATGCAAATGAGTCTTGTTCACGAGTGAGGGGAAGATGGAGAGTGAGAATGAGAGCCACATCGGTCTTCAGTCATCAGTACTTAGAGCTAAGAGCAAAAGTTATTTCTCTTGTAAAAAGTTATTCACCTATTAACTTTAGCTCAAGTGGACAAAAAAAACTTTGAATGAAACTGCTGAATTATTTAAAGTATATCCGAAACTGAAGGTCTCATGAGTGATATTCTGTGAGTCTAATCACATCTCTGTTGACACATATCAATATAAAGTGACATTACAATTACCGCTAAAATTCCTTTTCGCTTCAAAACAAATTCATTCATCTCAGTTAAATATTCATCATCTCAACCTTGAATTATTGCTTCTGTTCCTTCACACTAATGGAGTCTAATGGGTCACACAATTACAGTACTATCGAAAGCTCCCAAACAACGGCTTCATATATCTACACGGGTGATCTTCTTTAGATGTTTTATCTTTTGCCGACTCATCATTTGGCACCTGGTGAATTAAGAAAATTGTCCTTTTAAATAAAAATCCAAACATTGAAGTAAATAATAGAATGATCATCATCATTTTTTTGGTTCATGTTTGAATTTGCTTCCTTCTTTTCAAAAACATAGAGACAAATTCAAAACCTTCAACTGCGAATGTAATGAGGCCTCGCCGGGTTTTACACAGATTTGGAGCGAAAACAGGCAAATTTAACAAGCGCGAAACTCTCGCGGAGCTGCATTACTCAGTGAGACAGAGAAGTAATGTGGCTGAATAAACTCATTTTGCCTGCGACATTTGTCACCGCGATGACCACGGTTTCTGTCTCCATCAACAAGAACGCAATGGTTTAAGTTTTATTCAGGACTGAGCCACGGAGCATCACTACCGGGAAGTTCTGATCAGGTGTTTTCCAGCACACTTTTTTTTTTCCAGTCAGCAAAACTCTTGTTCAACATGTTCCTTTTCTGACATGACTGGTGAAAAAAGCTGCCAAAGTGAAAGAGCAGCTGAAGGGCTTACACAGGTTAATTACAGGATTAAAGTTATTACATTGTTAAAGGACAATGTCGCACATATTCAGATGGACCGCTGCGGTCAAGGTTATTTCTGGGCAGGACCGGTTAATGTGAAGCAGGAGAAGCTCATTATTTTACGCGCAGAGAAGTGAATAATGTGACGAATCACATTGGCATTGCGTCGTTCATTGGTGCAAGGTAGCACACGTGGAGTTAGAGGGGGTTACTTCAGTGTGCCCTGGGAGGAGGAAATGGATTGATCTACTGCTTGTTATTTGGTGGATGCTCTTATAAATCTATGTTAAAATTGTAATTCCTCATGATGTGGTGTGGACCGCATGTTTTGGAATGCGATGGTGCACTGCAGACAGTGTGAAGAGAGAGAGAGTGTCATGACAAGTCGACTCATGAAGCCATCAGCAGCTAATTTAATAGTCGATTATGGTGGACTATATTGACCAGTTGTTGCAGCTGTAATTTAGACAAGGACTATTTTATTATTTAGAGAAAGATTTCAGGCACAATGCAGCAACTATTCAGTCAGAAGGACAAGTGGAAAAACATGTGGAAGGGCTCCAAGGGAGGGAGAGCGCTTGGCGGTAGCCACGGTCCTCCAAACCACTGGTCATCCCGCCTGAAAAAATGAATTCTTTATTTTATATTATTTGCTTAGCTTTCCCACAGCCATGTTAACTGCCACCTGGCTATGGCTGATGAACCAGTGGTCTTCTTTTCGTTTCCCCCCCCTGAAAACTCACCCTACTTCCTGCACCCTGCTTCATAAGACTGCACACTGTCGCAAGTGATCGGCATAAACCGATCACATTCTTTTTCATCGACTGATCGTGATCAGTGGCCGACTGATCGAAGCATCACTAATATTAAGTTATTGTTGTTACTGTTATTGTTGCGGCGATAAAATGTTTTTTTAAACCGTTCTGAACTGTTTTAAAAGTGGCGGTACATTCAGACCTCAGATTCCAGAGCCCTTTTTTTTCCCTTTAAATGACTCTCAACTTAAAATACAACAACAAAAAAAGTCAATATTAAGAGATGAAATATCAATGTTATATTTGAGGTCAAAGTATCGCGATACATTGCTGTATCGATGTTTTTTCCACACCTCTCTGATGTGCTGTAGCTGGTATACTGTGTTGACAGAGTTGTAGTAGTCCAGATTGGAGAATATAAATGCATGAATACGTTTTCTCAGCACTTGAGTTTAATTTTAAATAGCGTTTTGAATTATGGGAAACTGATCGTGACCCAAATCCAAGTCATTTCAGGTGGTCGGTAAGAGCTTTTATTATGCATGTTTGGCGCAAAAATTTGACTAATTTAAAGTGGCAAATAACTAGCATGATATTTTGAAAGGATAAATATAGATATACATACGTACATACATGCAGTCGTATCCCAAACTCCACACCAGCAGCACCTGTTTTCCTTGATAAATCCATTGCAAGCCATGGCTCAGCCCCGACCAATAAAAATTCTATATCGTGCAGGCAAGTCAGTACATGCAAACTAGCACCTAAGTAAATCCACCCTTTAATCTGGTCATCGTGACAGCGGATTAAATCAGCAGGTGAATGTAAACATGCCCTGTTCAATTAAATCAAGCAACCATGGAGCTAATGTATTACCTCACATCGACTCACCCACTGCAGCTGGAGACTCTCATATAGTGTTTTAAGTAAAAGTCAGGTAAAACATTTCACATCGGGATTGACAGAATTTACATTTACACGGGATTACACAAGCGACAAAACTCTTGGTGCAGATTCACTGAGAAGGAGTGAGTGAGAGTGAGTGTAGAAACATCACACTTGATTCTGAAATGTCACTGATCCAGAAATCAATTGTAACGGCCTTTATTTCATCGCCGATGTAAGCATTAAAAAGGAATGCTGGCAGAAATCCACTCATAATTGCCTTTTCAGCACTGCTACAGTTATTAGCTTTGCACGGCCTTCTAATGAGAGGTCTGAGCTCCAGTCATTATTACACTTGTATATTAGCTTTGAAGACGTTTATGACGGTTTAGTTAGCTTAGGTGTGGTCCGCTGGATCGGAGCGGAAAGGTTGCACGCTCCGAAAGTCATACTCAAAAGCTCCCTTATCATCAGTGCACTAAAAAGTGTGAGTCAAAACTGCAGCCACAATGTTTTATTCAAGCTGAATTAACATGGTTGAATCTTCTATTTCTATTGACTTTTATTATATGGTATTTTAGTTTTTTGCATTTAAAAAAAAGGAAAAAACAAATGCCTCAGGATGAATATCATATTTGTTGTTTACATTTTAGATTAGGGAATACATATTTATGTAATCTTGTTTGCTGTTAATCATCAATAATTATTGTGTTGTTTAGAGTAAACTTTTTTTCCCTTTTTTGGGGGGGTAAAATTATTGCAGGAACAAATGTGCATTACACAATGAGAGTTATTTCAGAGCTTTTAAGAATGCATTTTTCTAGCTTGTCAATAGATTGTTATCTTTGATATTAACTCAATGCTTATTTTCAATTAAACACTTAATGGTATAACAATATACACATATACATTAACTGCCCATCAAATTTTTAGTTAATAGATAAATAATAAATTAGACAATTTATAAAAATAAAGTGATTGCAATCTCACAATACAGAGGTTGCAGTTTAGAATCCAGCTTGAGGCAGCCTTGGTTTCAGAGCTGGCCTTCCGAGTTTAAAGCACCTCAATATCAACACACAAAATCTTGATTCAAAGACACACAGAACATCACTCATATAACAGAAACTTTTTTAAGGTGGAATAAAGGCACATGTTTTCAAAACCTAATTTGTTAAATCGGTTCCATCCACACAAACAGATGGTCAACTACTACATTCTACTCTGCTTTCTTTGGCTTCTCCATTTTCCAAACAGCTCATATTTGAAAAACAACTCTTCACTCTGATGATGAAATGTCTAATGAAAAATCAGAAAAATGCACTCGCCACAAACTACGGAAAACAGCTCACATCTTGTTCAACATGTAAAGCCAGTTTATTCCTGACAAACTTGTAATGGAAATAAAATAAGCATAGTAACCAACTGAGAACTTTATTTCACATCTATATATCTATAGACACACTTCCGACAACCTCACATTACACAGACTCGATAGAAGTCTGCTCAAGCATGCTCATCGTGTGTGATGTCGCACTTCAATAATGTCAAGAGAGGGAATATTTTATTTTTATTTTAGGCGGTATTCCGACACCATCCCGCAGTGCGGCGAGAATATATCTCCCAACTCATGAATTCCAGTTTGATTTTTTTTTTTTTCAAATGAGCTTCATCAATATATTAATATAACACAAAATCCATTGGTCCACCAAATGACAACATTGTCCTTCAAATTCAGCATCAACTAGACAAGCCAACATAACTAGATTGAGTTCCAAAGCCTAAAAACTAGTTTTAAGAGCAAGAGGACAGACTTGGAACCATTCAGTTGCCGTCATGAAAGGCTCAACAGAGAAAACACCTGGTTGCCTTGTGTTATGGTTCATGTCTCTCACAGATGACTCAGTGATATTCATATTGTCACCGTACAAGCCCCATCCTAAACTAAAACATGTATATATCATGTCTTTATTTCATCATTTTATCTCTAGATGCATTTTAAATAACATATCATCATTCCCAGGAGTCTACTTTAACACTTCCTCGGATGTGATGTAATGTATCTTTTATGTTCATATTTAGCACTCTATCTCCCAAAACACAGTGGGAGGGCTAGTATATGGTGCCACGCACATCTTTCGGTACAAACATTTTATTTTATCTTCCACGTTCGACCAGATTTTAACTACTGAAAACGAACATTCCCAGGATTCGCGGCGATGGTTTATGATGTCATCAAGATTATATCTTTTATAGAAGCACGAGCTCAACAAAGTCCAACATCCAACAAACAATAAATGCGTATCTGAACACAGAATTAAATGCGCTTGCTGGCACACGGCGTGGAGTAAAGTTTACCTCCCAGGAAGAGTGAGTCTCCCAGGTGAAGGCGAGTGGACGCGCTATCGCTGACCTTGTTCCAGTCTATTCGCGGACAGAGGACTATTATCAGTGTGGTGGGGGGTGTGGGGGGCTGCGATCAGAAGTACCACTCCCCGGGGATCTCCTTCATCACCACGGCCATGACCACGTAGCCCAGACATGACCGAACAAACCGCCCCAAAAAGCAGCTCTCAGCCCATCTGTTCATAAAAGTCCGCGATTGACCATGAAGCCGCTACTCACCGTGACGTGGTGGAGCCACCTTGTTTTCAGAATAGGTGAGGCGATGTGGCGAACAAACACGATATTTCCACTCGAGGAGAGAACAACTCCGCTCCACGGAGACGAGGCGATGTTTCTTCTATCCCGGTGGTGAACACAGTCCGGCCACAGCCGCCGGAGAGCCGCACACGTCGCGGGTTTATATCCGCCACGGCGAACCGTTTTCAGGCGAGCGAGCCAACAACAACTACCGGCGGTTCCGATCCCGGACGCGAAAGTGGGTAGAATCCCGGAAAAAAAGTCTCGGCGATTGTGTTGAAATTCAGCAGAAACAAGTGTGTTTTACATAACAACAGCAGCAAGAATATCCACATCCTACTTCTGGGCTGGAAGCATGTGATGGCAACATGGTGAGGCTTTTAAAGGGGCATCCACGCGTGGCTGAAGGAGGTTCGTCTCGCTGGATCCACCTCGTTAACTTCCCTGCAGGGATGCGATGTGGACACCGCGACGGCGGCTGGGCGGAACCAGGCTCAGAGCCGAGTCAACAATGGACATCCTCGACTCTCCTCACAGTCAGTCCTTAAAGCACGCCAGTACTTCGCGGTTAGTTCCGTCCGATGGTTTCTTCGCAGGGCCAGTTGCAGTGAACTTGGGGCCTCGGGCAAAGACTAATGTGACCCCCCACTCAACCAGAAACTTTTTATCTTCCTTTATTCTGTTGTTTGACTCATTCACATTAGTAACCAGTTCTAAATTGCCTGCTATCGTGAATCACCCATTTAACTAGCATGTGTATGTTTTAATCATTGAAGCGCCCATGTTTCTGTGCGACTTTAACACAAATATCAGCCCAGACAAGGAGAGACGATCAGATCAGGTGTTCAGATGGAAGCCAACCCGAGCAACAAGCAGCATAAACCACCCCACACAATTTGGAACAAGCCAAACTAAGTAATAATAATAATAATAATAGTGACGTATGCAGGAAGATGTTAAATGGATGATAAGCATTCAAACTCCTCTGACGCATCTGATGGACGAAGAGAAGGCAGCATCCTTTTTTTTCTATTGTTACACTGTAGAAACACTAAACAAAAAGCTCAAAACATCACATGTGCCTCAGTCATAGCTGGTGCCATTACAGCCACACCCTGTTTGTTTCGCTATTGCTGTGATAAGAACTTCAACAGCTCAGATCAAGACGGGCGAAGTTCTACATTTAGCCATCATGATGGTAAGTTCGGAACTTTCGACCGCTTGTATGTCCTTGTTGTGGTTTTTCTTCCCTGAATTTTTTTTCCACTGATTATTAATATATTTTGCTCTCAGTCACTGGTAATTGTTTTCTTTCAATGGGTTTTTTTGCACCTTACAAAGGGCCACAATTCTTCCTCTGTGATCCGCCATTTTAACTTTACACTGAGTAAGTTGTTGGTGGAAAAAGGATTGACAGAGTTGTGTATCGTTTAGATTTTAGTGAATCCATTTCTGATTCTAGTTACCAAAACAAGTTCTTAATCATGATATAGAAATGTGTTGCGCGTGGTTCAGGTGTGGGCATTGCAAGTCAAACCTTTAGGTTGGAACTGGCACATATGAAGCATGAACCTTTAACAGTTGACCGAGAGCTCCCGTTCTTTAAAACTGAGGTCTATATTTTGAGCTACAAAATGGTTCTTGGAGCCCATTGTTGTCGCTGGAATAAAGGCTATCTGATCTAATCTAATGTAAAACAAAGCGCAACTCAAAACACTAGGACGGGCCTGTGGGGCTGTTCCTGATTTAAACATCTTCAACTCCAAAAAACTCGACGACTTGTTAACATGTTCAGCCTTTGTTTTGGACTGTATTTTTGGCACCTCAGGGCGAGTGCAATAAACATCAACAGGCTGTTTTGTAAAGGTTTGCTTAACTGTTTGCACACTACAAACATACAAAGCAAAATGCAACATGGGCTTTCATGGGAATACTGTGTGTGTGTAATTGTACACATATAGCTGTAGTGATTGCAGTGAGACTCTATGTAATAAATTGCCTCTTTGTTTAAATTGCTCACGGTATCTAGTCATCCCCATGGTTTACCGCCTTTTCCAAACATTTATAGGTAGCACCGTTTAGTGTTTAGTACGTATAGGTAAGTGCAATACTACTGTATTATCTGTCACTTAATATTGCACATTTTTTGCACAAAATCAATTAAAATCAAAGATTAAAAAAAATCTGACAATCAAATGAGCAGTTCACAAAAGAATGGAGAAGAAGAAAAAGAAACAATATAAAAGTGAAGAGGTTGATCATAAAAGTGATCGTAAACAGACCATAAAAACACAGCATCACATAAAAACCAGTTGAGCCTCATCTCTGCATGAACACATCACATAGAAAAGTATTCCATAAAGCCTCCACTCACTGAATTCTCAGGTCAGCATTTGGATGAACTGTCGAAATTCAGAAAGTTAGTCCGAAGCATTGCTGTTTAACTAAATATGACTTTCTGGGGTGAAACTGCCTTCACATCTATTTAGCAGCAGCACACACACAAACAGATGCAGAGGGATTCACAATTAAGCTGAATCAGGATGCGGCGGCCTGGAGAGTTCTGCTCGCACCGGAGGACCACAGACAAGATGAAACACGAAAAGCTTCTCGGTCTGCAGCAGACCGTGTTGTCCGACCGTGTTCACACAAGCAGAGAACATTTCTCACAGAAATATGGTTCGATATGTTTGTGCGTCACGCTTGTTTTTCGAACTGTCACTTTTCATTTTCAGTCTCACTCAGGTTTTTGCCTCCATAAATCACACATTAAATGATGGATGGAGAACGTATGGGCTGCTTCGCATCTATACGCTACGGAATGATGTTCGCTTTCAAGCCTAATTAAAGCAAATTAGATTGACATTGTCAGAAAGAACTCTAACATAGATAGCCACCGTGGCTGATTTGCTATGATACCAGCTTGTGTCTACTGAATAAAGCTGTGTACTGCAAACCAAAACAGCACTCACTTTTTTTAAATCAGTGCTGTATGGTGTACACTGTGATTTTAGAGAAACAAAAACATCTGTCACTGTGACTCACATCTGCCAACACAAATGGTGCTTTCACTCCACAGACTCTGTTTTGGGTCCTAAAAAATGTGCGATGTGAATGCAAGTGAACCAGGCTACAGTCCACTTGGAAGGATGCATTTCATCCCGGACTTCGTCCATGGCAAATCAGCTTAAGATACAGGAAGTAATGTATTCGGAAGCATACAGATTTTTACGGGCAAACAAGCTTCAAGCCGCTAAGATATTAATATTATTTACATTCCCGTTGCTCCAGCTCCACACCTGATGTCTCAGCAGCAGCATGGCTCTCTGGAACAACTGCCAGGGATCCGTGCTGCCCTCTATTCTCACGCATTTTTAATCCGCAACACAATCTCCACTGTCCTTTCTACAGCGCAAACCCGCAGTTTATAGACTGATGCAGCTTGCATACATGCAAAGCCTATTTTCCTCTCAAGTGTAGTGGGCGTGGCTAATATTTAGGTGCGCTCAATAGTTCCGAAATGACAGAAAACTATATGATAGGTATCAGCATGGCTGCTATAACCTCAACTGCTATACTTTATTTTATAAGTTCATATGAATAAAAGTTTTCATTTGTACAAACAAAGATGAATTTTCAGTGTTTGTTGGAGTCAATGAACAGAAAATATGAAAATATGCAGTTTTCATTATAAAAAATATTTATTTTATTTATTTATTATTATTTAACTCCTTTCTTGTTCACTTAATTCCCGTTTCCTGTAGTCTGTTTAAACACTCAGTTGAATAAGACAAGGAGATGATAACAACAGAATGTCGTCCCGGAACATCTTTATATTTTTATATATTTATAGTTTTGATTGTGTCGCCCTGTCAGTGGAAAAAAACAAAAACCCTTGCTTCAATCAGGAGCGCTGGTCTCAGGGTGAAGCTTTGAAATGCTCAGAGGTAAAATTTTAATGACTCCCACTCTTCCGAGTGGTGCCACCTTTGTGTGGATAACAAGCAGAGACAATCGCTTCTCTGAGAACTCGATAACAAGGGCTCAGAGGTGTTGACTGGGACTACACCTGCCTTATCCTTTATTTCAGCTGTACACTTGTGAGAGGAGCAAGCAATTTGCATAATGACAAGTCTCTCTGCTGACCTGCTGGGCTTACAAGTCTTTCTGTTGTTGGTTGAGCTTCTGGGGAATGTTTTTCTCCTCACCTCCATCATGCGGACCAGGCATGTTAAAACATATGGCTGCTTTCTGCTGGGACTAGCTGCGGCTAATGTGGAGGAAATTCTAATGGTTAACATCTACAGCCTTGTGGTCCTCAAGCTTTCTTCTACCAACATATCCACTTGCTGCGCATTCAAATTCCTGGTCCTTGTTGGTGATAATATCAGCATCTTCCTCACCATCAACAGTGTTTTCTGCTACCGGAAGTTACAAGATGCGAACAAGAGAGTGAGTCTTCCGGCTGCCCTGGACAACATCAGACTCGCCTGGCTGATGAGTGGGGCTTGTGTGTTCATGTCTTTGCTCCTGAGCAGCCCGGTGCTGGTTCTGAGACCAGTAGAACCGCAGGGAAACATTACACGAAACCACACCTGCTGCCCACAAGACTACGTCCACTGCAATGAGGATTACTGTCCGATCCTCCTTCGCCTTAACAAATATGTCTTCATCACTAGCTGTAACCTGCTGCCCTTGATGGTGGTCACAGTCAGCAGCTGCCTCATCATCCTGGTTCTGCTGAGCCAGAGGAAGACAGTGGCACCAGTCTGAGTGGGCCAGCTCTGCAGAAAGACGGGCATTCAGAGAAGTACATGGCCAGTACTAGCTGCAATGCTGCCATTTCAGGTCGACTGGATTATATATATATATATATATATATATATATATATATATATCCTTTGTTTTCTGTTGTTTTCTGTTGATGGCTGAGCCTGCTGTCTTGCCTTTGGAGTTCTTCATTTCAACCTCTTATACGTCTATCAGCCAATATGTATTCGGAATCGGGGGTAACTTTTTCGCGCTCAGCAAATTTATTCATCATGAAAAATGCTGTGGAACATGGGTGTCAGTTGAAAAGTCGAGGCTAATTTTATTGTAAAGCTACTGTGAAAACTTACTGGGCAAAACAAGTTCTCTTCCATTTCCTGATTCATTTTTATGGCTTATAACCTCTGCTTGAACTGCGTTACGTTAATATGCATTGCAGATTGTTGTTTTAAATATTAAAATTAATATTGCATTGAATTTTACTCCATCGATTTAAGGTATTTAAAGTGCTCTCGGGCCAGATGAAAAGACTTGCCGGACATGATTTGGGCCCCCAGGCCTTGACTTTGACACTGATGTAGAAACTATTGAGGGAATAGATTTTGCTCAGGCTTTTAAAATGCATACTTGATTCACTTACATCCTACTTCTTTGTACAGTAAAAACTAAATTAATAAATAATAAATTAATGGGTTTCCTAAATATCAGACTTTTGAGTAATACTCTGCATGTCTCCTTCCATGTCATTGGTTTTTGTTTGGAAAAGTCATTAATTTAAGAAAAAAATCTGCCTATGTATTTTTTATATGACCATCAGTCTTCCTGTTCTTACATTCTGCTGCCACTGTTTATCTTTTTAAAATCATATTCATCTAAACTGTCCATCATTGTTTCTGTCCTGATGTTGCGTCACACAGGCTTGTAACCACTGGATAGTTAAGGCAGCTGTCGCACCACACGAGTTGAAGAAGTGATTGTGAATCATTATGTGAATTAAAAAGACCTTTTCCCTCTGACACTGCTTGGTAACTATTCCACAAACATTCACACAAACACAACTCTCTGCTTGCAGCTTCTGTATTCCGCACCCAGCAACAGTAATCCTGTGTACCGAGCAAATAGATTGAAAAAAAGAATAAAAGAAGGGAGAACAAGTGATTATAATGCTAAATTAAATAGGAAATATTTGTGGAGAAGCTTCTTTGTGATCATGGCAAGTCATATGAGCATCAATTATTTTGTTGGAGGTGCAGCCAGGAATATAACTCTTATTATCTATTATATTTCAGTGTTGCTCCTATCAACCGTAATAGATTTTTTTATCAGGATAAGGCATAGAAGAAGGAAGGAGCAGAGAGGAGATCTAATCTCTTCATCTGTTCCAGGGTCCGCGCTCTGGTCCTCTTCTGCAGATATGATTAGAAACGCTCCGAAGGAAAGAGACCAAGTTTCCCTCCAAACGGATGCCTTATCCATCTCAGATGAGTCCAAAGAAAGAGTGGCTCTACTCCAGAGGTGTCCGACTCAATCACAGAGGGAACCCAATGAAATAAAGCAGTCTGAGTCAAACAGGATTAACAGCAAAATGAGCATGTTAAACTTGGAATGCAAATGGTTTTAAAACTCTGGCACTTCGAATGTAAAGAGAGCTCCAAGTGTTGCAGTGCATGATGGGATTGATAGTAGAAGTGATGGGAGTGAATCTGGTATGCATATATTTTGTCTTGCCACCATTCTAACATCCATTTACTGTTTTTGTGGTTCAGAGGATGATTCTTCACAATGACTAATAACGCACAATGACACAATGCACAGATGTCAGTCAGTGTCGCCACAGACTTGTTTCAATTTCGATGGTGTCGCTGCTGATTTTACAACCACGACATTTCACTTTGCAGTTGTTGAGGACCCTTTCTAGCTGTGAAATAAAAGTCACTGGACTGCTCTCCTTCTGGAATTGAGATGCTGAATCATTTTGTGGTGGGGATAGTGTTTCTTCAGCTCAATCGTATATAACAAAGTAACGTTAAAGAATGTATAAAGGGAGGGTACAAAAAGTGTTCCTGGAGAATTCTTACTATATTGCTTCAAGCTCACGTCCTGACTGCAACCAAATGCATATATTTTCCAACACTAGAATAATGAACAAAACAAAAATAATAGGAAAAAATATTCATTTTTAGTCACCTGTGACTGTCCAGTTATTTTAACCGTCCCGTTCAAATGACTTGGCTAGTGACATGTGAATAATCCATACAATAAACCCAACTGCCATTTGTACCGTCCCTCCCACATTCCCACAATGCTCTCATGGCAACTCATTGTAACTTGCTGTAACTTATTTGATTTTTTAATTATTAATTGTTAACCTATAAAGGCACTGGGCCTGCACTTGCCTCCACCCTCCACCAAGCCTCTCATATGGATCCACACTCATTTTTAATTTTTTACTCAAATACTATTGGCATGTATGTATCTTATTTAGATCATGTCGTGTTATGAAGTATCACAAGTGCATTGAACTCCATGGACCAGCAGGTGAAAGTATTGTTTCCGAGGCCCACAGCTAAGGATGAGGGGGAAAAAAACTTCATCTCAGGCGCATTAAAGTTGTTTTTATTTACTCCATTTGATTGTTGTCACATTTTCTGGCTGCTGCGTGAAGGAACCCTTTGAGCATCTGTAAATACAGACAAATCCACTTCGTCCAATTCATCTTAAAAATGCACAAATAAATAAATAAATAAATATTTTAATGTCACTGCTTATTTCCTCGTTCTATACACAGAAAAGAATAGGTTGGGCTGAACTCTTGTGTCAAGAGTGATTCTCCAAAATTACAAATTTGAATGAAATTTCCCGGGAAAGGAATAAATGATTCCATTCTGAGAGTCATCCAGGATTTTTAAATGATTCTCTAACATTGGGAGGTTGGACCATTTTCATCCCAGATTAGCATATGGATCCAGGAATATTTTTGAAGGATATTTTGTCATTGGGCGGTTGTTTTGGAGGTGGACTGACGCTGCTTGGTGGTTGGAGGTTTGAGCTCTCAGAGTACTTTTTTATTTAGCAAATGATCTTTGACAATAAAATTAAATCTGACCAAATTACAGACACAATGGATTAATCCCCACACGCACCAAAGAACACATTACCAGTATCCTTTGTAAATAACCTATATTTATAGGGTGTTGCAGTGTAGTAAATTGTGTTTTTTGTGTTGTGTGGATGAACACAGCTGCAAATGGAACAAACACCACAAATCTCTTTCTGACCAGATTTCCGTCACTGTCAAGCAGTTTGATTTGAATCTGATATACATAATGTGTGCTGTTTGAATACCTGTTGGTTTGTTGATGAATATTCTGTGATAAAATGTGTTTTAAAGTTGATTTTATCGCACCAAACGCCGCCATCTTGGTTCACAGCTCAACTTAGGGGCGAGGTTTTCACCTTCGTCAAGGGACAAATCAACTCCATTCCTGATATTCAAATAAATTGTTAAAATTCACGTGGTGTTCCCTGAAAGACACGCATCTTTAAATCACGGTGTACAAAGGTTTAATGGTGCATTACGAGTCGTTTTAGCGTTTGACCCGTGAAGTGCCCGGAAGAACCTCGTCCATTGGCTATTGGAGCCCAACCGCCGTGTTACGTCACAGCCCGAGATCACGGATGTGTGTGTTCACGTGCGTGTGAGACAAGCAGCGAGGGTGCAGAGTGGAGTGTCTCTGCTTCGGGAAGGTGGCTGGGAGTGACGCGAGTGAATAACTAAGCAGGACATGTCACATATTTGCGCTTCCTGGGATTTGATCATCATAAAAAACTTGAGAGAAGCGCGTGGACTGATCTCGAGGACAAGGGAAACCTCGCGATGATACACTACACCATCCTGTCTCGAGCGGGAATCACGCGCCACCTCAGGGGGAGGGGGACCTCTTCTGTGCATGCGCTTTGACTCCGACCGTGCACGCTCGCTCCGGTCGTGGCTCTCGGCCTCCATTCTGAATTTGTGATTGTGTTCGAGGAATTTATCCAGCGGACGCGACAACGTGCAACAGTTGTACTCTCCACGCCAGCGACGGTGTTCGACCGCAGCGCTGATCCAGGAAGCATCCAGCATCCAAAGGTGAAACCTGCAACTTTTCCCAACTTGCTGGTGAGTGTGGAGCGACTGGCCTCCCCCTCCGTGGTGTGAGAGGAGGAAGAAGCTGTTGTGTTTACCAGGATAATTCACGTCACTGCGTGATGTTGTTTACACCACTCAAACACGCTGCTTTGGACATAATGTGTTCGATATACACCTTTACAGGCCGAGATGGGACGAGGAAGAGGGAGGGGACTAGAACTCACGGTGCATTTATTTATCCGCTGTCGCGTGTAGTCTGTTGAAGGAGCGATATTTTTAGGGGTAACACTTTAAGTTTAAGTTTAGTAAACGGCTTTCTTTGCATGGTACTTCCACAATTTATTCCGCCGTGAAAGAACTTCAATAGTTACACAGTCAGGATGTTCATATTTTGAAACGTTTTGCTCTTTGACACATCATTGCGTTAGCATGTCTGCTAACTTTTCGATTAATGCTAATAACGCAGAATGACCAGACAGAAAAGCATATCGTTTTTGCAGTAGCAATAGCGAACAAGAGGGGTTTCACCGACGTCACGGTTTTGATCGCTAACCGGATGCGCAGCCATGTTGGAGGCGATTGGGGCTAAACACGGGTTTGGATGAATTATAACGCAGGAGTTGAGAAATGTCCGAAGCTACAAAAGCACTGAAAACACGTTTGAGGTTGAGGTTTACAGGGAAGAAATCCACCCAAAAGGACACGACATTTGCAAAAGTTGCGTTTAATTGGCAGTCTCCAAGTGTTGGCTCCACCCGACTGAGAGCTGAAGTAAAGACATAAAAAGTTGTTTTTAGTAGAGTGCAGTGACGTTCTGTACGTCTGCTCCTTACTGTTGATACTTACATTTCAACATTCCTTGAAAAATTGGATATATGCTTTAAATATTTTCATTGTTTAATACCGACATGACAATTTCATGTAAATCAGAGTAGGGGACAGTGTTCTGTTTACTGTATAGTTTTCCTTTGATGAACCTTTGTTTGTTGTGCTCAATGGTGTTCTCGTCCACCACATTAAAACGATTGTACAGTCATTTATAAATAAATTCACATGCGTTTTTTACCGAGGGCAACCATTTTTGCCTAGTAGATCAATGAAACACTGATTCACTGTTGAGTTCCTACGATGTAGCAGACATTTATGTAAAATATTTATAGATTCCCACAATTACCCTCTTACTACTGTACCATTACACAATTCACTGGAAAATTACAAAATAAAAACATTGCCATTTGCCCTCATGGAATAAAGAATTTTCTGCAAATCGTATTTGAGATACGAGCCACAATGCATGAATGTCCTTTTTGTAATAAGAGACAGAAAAACATATCCAAAAGGGCTTAGGTTTATTAAATCTCTTCCCTTTTTTACAGAGGAACAGGCTGATTTAAAGGATAAATAACCACTAATGAATGGTTTGTGTTACCAAATTTCTAAATGAATGTACTTAAGTAAGAAAATCTTTGAAGATTCTAACACGACACTGTTCCATATATAGACTTTACAGACTATACAGACTAAGCTCGATGTTATTTAATCTTTTTTCTGACTTTCTGTGCCACCTTTCTTAATCATTTCAGATGTGCAATGTGATGACGAAGTTTACTATTACTTTTGTTTTTTAATGTATTAATAATGTGAAGTAAGTGAACAAGACCAACTCTATTGTGCAGTTCTTCATTACAAGTCAGTGGCAAATGTAGATTCTGAGAAAACATCTAGAGTTCTTTACAAGGCTATTTTAACAGATGAACGTAGCTGCTCAATCCAGAGTAAATTTGTGTTTATTCTCTACTTTCCTGACAGACAATGATGTGAGACAAGTCAATCCTGTTCACAATGGCCGCCACAGACTGTAAACCCATGGACACCCATGAGGACGAGAGCTCAGCACAACCTACGGCTCCGACCACAGTTATTCCAGCATCAGCTCTTCCAAACTCTGCATCCACCTCGGCTCCTTTTACAGTCATCCCCTTTTCGAAGCTGTTTTCCGTCTTCCAATCCTCAAATACGACCACGGATGCAACTGTTGTCCCACTCAAAATTCCTTTGTCCGGCAATAATCTGGAGACCCTGCCTCCTGACACCAACGATTGCAACTCGTCTGTTGCTTCACCAGCCAAACCTGCTGAGGGTCTGCCAGCAGTCCTCCAGCTGAGTGGTCAAGAAGCTTCCGTTTCTTCAACAACGCCGTCTGCTTCTGCTGCTCAGCCGAGCGATCCGAAAACCAATGTGGTGCAAATCTTGTCTTCTTCTTGGCCCGTTAGCATCTCTGATTTTGAAGTTGCTTGTCCTTCTTCTTTGACACACGAAGGTGTGACAGTAACTCTGAAAAACAGCACTCTATGGAACAAGTTTTACAAATGTGGGACTGAGATGATAGTCTCAAGACCAGGCCGCCAGATGTTTCCAAATTGCTCCTATCGTCTGAGTGGTCTAGATCCCGATCGGCAGTACAGTATGGTCTTATCTGTTGTTCCAACACTTCCCCATAGGTATCGCTGTGTTGCATCCAAATGGGATGTCAATGGACCAGCAGACAACTTGAAACAGAGTGTAAGCCGAGCCATTGTCCATCGAAATTCACCATGCTCTGGCAGACGATGGATGCAATCCAAGTTAGAATTTCATAAGCTAAAGTTGACCAATGATCATCAAAATACAAACGGATACATAATCATCCACTCTATGCATCGGTACATACCTAGACTGCATATTATCCCAGTGCCTGACGGAGTCGATGTCACACCCTCCCAGCCTGTTGCTATGGGATCGCAAAGCATCACCTTTACCTTCCCTCAAATGGAATTCATGGCTGTGACATGTTATCAAAATATCGAGGTCATTCAATTAAAGATTGATCACAATCCATTGGCAAGGAGTTTCAAAAAGGGTTCGAGAAAAGTTGTGGATATTGTGGACGAGGAAGATGAGGTTGATGATGATGATGACGACGACGAGACCACCTCCACCAATAGCAAAGAGGATTCAGTGGTAAAGAAGGATGAGAAAAAAGTAAAGCCATTTGAGGCTGCCAGCAAAAAATGTGAAGACGGTTCGTCAGCACAAAGCCTCAGTGAGGACAGGAAACAAACTGTTGGTTTGGATAATATGGATGGTCCCTCCCTGAAATGCACAAAAGAGTCCATTCACAGAGAAGAGCCACAGAATACCAAAAAGAGGTGAGTTATTATTATTACTATTTGATTTTTTTTTTAGGACTGATTATATATTTGTCCTCATTTTTTTCCTTGATAGCCTGAGCACTGCTTCTCCACCCAATACACCGGCACCGCTTCTGAAAAACAAATTCTCAAATGTGGTACTGAGGCCCATATCGTTTTCACCGCAACTGAAAAGACAAAGATACACACCCTGTATCAGAGGAGGTCTCGCGCTTGGCGAGCTTTTTGTCGTGGAGGATGACGAAGCAAACCTGGATGAGGCTCCTAATAAGAAACGCAATTTCATCTGGGGCCACACATCCCCAGAATCTTCTCCCGGGTACCGCAAAAGCAAAAAGAAGACGTATAACCGCGCCAAGTGTAACACCTGGACGACCTCCCATACAGCACAGCATGACGCTGTGCAACCACAGGTGGATGATGTGGAAGGCCAACTGTTTGTGTCATTCACATCAAAGGTGAATATAATAGCCAAGATTTATGTTGAATTAAAAAAAAATAAAGTCTTGGTAAAGGGCATGTGAGCAACTCGCAACTTTTTCTATTTGTATCCACATCTGTATTTATTTATGTTTTGAAGGAGCACCTTGATTCACATACCAAGGTTGATGGAACCAAAAGCTCAACTTTAGAATCTTCACTAGCGCCTATTACCAGCACACCATCTGATACACCAAGTAAGAAATTGCTTTGCCTATTTGTGGATTTTTTTTTGTGATGACTGCGCTCTTTAATTTCTCCAAAAATTGTTTCATAGAAGAGGAGGAGGCTCTTGAGACTCAAGAGGAGAGCTTGGCCCGTTTAGAGGACTCCTTGAAAATGGACCTTGGTGCTCTAAAACATAGGCAGGTTATCCATCCACAACTCCAGGAAGGTGGGTGATATTAAGTTAACCTCTCTTGCCTTCAAATATGCATGTCTATGGTTGAAATAGTGTGACTTTTAATTGCTTCTTTTAGTGGGTTTAAAGCTGAGCAGTCTTGAACCAACTGTGTGCGTGGACCTGCAATATCTTGGTGTTGCACTACCTCCACCCCCTCAAACCCCAACCGAAGCATTACCGTCAGGTAAGAAGAATGGTTGAATTTAGATTATAGAACTTTCGCGGATCTTGATTTGAGGCACTCAAATGTTGATGTGAATGAAACACCACTTTTAAATATGGTTTTCTTTCTTTCCAGAGCATTTTGTGTCCAGGACTGGGAAGACGAGTGACGTGACAAAAATAAAGGGATGGAAAAACAAGTTTGCTCAAAGCAAGGAGAGCACTTTGCAGAGCAACGGTGAGATTTAACCTTCATTAAACCCTTTGTAATTACAGACGTTGTAGCTGAGACCTGTGTTCTGATGTTTGTCATTCACTTAAGCCCGCCTTTATTCTTTTCTTAAAACAGGATCAGAGAAGAACTTATCTGCCTTTTGCAGCGACATGCTCGACAAGTACTTGGAGAAAGAAGCCCTGCAAATCAGTGAGCGAGCCGCTGCCTTCTCCACCTGCCCCGAGGGCTCAGTGGCCTATCAGCTGCCTGCTCAAAGTTCCAGTTATGTCAAAACCCTGGACAGTGCACTGAGGCATCGGAATGCTGCAACCCTTGCATCCAAGTCACCAATGGCCACACAGGATGAGCCCTTGGATCTGTCGATGCCAAAACATGGGGAGATTGGTTCCCTAAGTCACTCCACTGTCACAAAAACGTACGTTCCCCACCCCAGATTATTTTACATAATATTTATGCATAACTCAGTGCTTTCCTTACTGCTGGATATTTCCTATAGTTTCTATTCTGCCGTGCCCCCCACGCCAGCATTTTCTTTTTTTTCTTAATGTGGTTTCCTGTTTGTCTTTCTCTAACTCTAAGCAAGAAGATGAGATCAGATTTTGCGCACTTACTTGGGGCAAAGAACCGCCCCCAATTCCTATCCAAGTTTCACACCAAACTGCAGCAGATGGAGATGAAGGCCATCAGCAAGGGCCCGGAACGAACACAGATGACAGCAGACAGGGTCTCGTCGGCTCTCTCTGCGATTGTAACAAAAAAGGTAACAGATGCAGAGACGTTGCACAAATGTTTGGCTAACATTGGGATTACTCATTCGACTCCGTTATTCCGGTCTTGATTTCAAACAGGCTTGGAGCCGTAAGATTGATGAAGAGCCACAGAAAGCGAATGACAAAGTGGATGAGCCCGTCTGTGGCCGTGCCTTTTGCAGACTGGGCTGTGTGTGTGTCAGTCTCAAAGTCTGTAACAAAGGCCCAAACCATTGCCAGCGGCCGGGCTCCATCTTGGACCGTAACTGCTTCAAGATTCCCCAGCAGCCCGCAGAGAAAGGAGCAGAGCAGAGTCCTGTTCACTGTGAGTCAGTTGGTCTTCTCAAGGTTTTGGTGTATAGTATAATCAGTTGTTGACATTTCACATAATCTAAAAGTTAATTTGTCTTCATATTGGTTTACTGCACAGTATTTCAAATAGAATTATCAGTACACAATTTATAGAGTTATTATTCGGAGAAAATTAACATGAGAAATTTGTTGGAAAATTAACAACAGTCGTTTGACAGTCAGAAATATTTTAAAAGTTGAAATCTAGATGGATCAATTGTGGGCTTAAAGCTCAGTTGGGAAAGACTCAACTTCCACTTTTTAGGTTGTATTTTAGATTCCTCAGTTCAGCTTTAGCCCATTCTATCCAAGGTATTCTGTGGTATAATGGTTGACCACGTTGTCTTGTATATTTCTCTCTTGTAAATGTTTGGTTTGAGCAACTGCCCTAGTCCGGCAAGAGAAGTGTCCCATAATCTCCTCTCCTCCCTCTCTCACTCCTCACATTAAAATGTGAAATGTTTCTCACCCCTCAGCAATAGCTAACACGGATCATGACTACCAGGCTCGTCGTGTGCTCCACATGAATAGACTATGGGCCAAGACTGTTTTTGACGATGATCCAGAACCATTGCACATCCCTGCAGCACCCCTTTCTGTCTCCACTGCACCCCGAAATATGATTGAAAAGGTAAAAACTGACTCGCTCTTTCGGTAAACATGAATTTTATGCACTCGTTTCATTTAACACTTGATGCCATTGTTTTTAAGGTTGTTGAGGAGGAGAAGGATCCTGTGTACAAATACTTGGAGAGCATGATGACATGTGCACGTGTAAGACCCTTTGACTGCCTGCCTGTACAACCCACCGAATTAGGTCACAATGGTCTGCACCCTGTTGAATCAAAGTCAAAAATGAAATCAGAAATCAAAGAGGACCAAGTGCAGACGGTGGATAAAACATCTTTGTTGACTGTTAATCTTTCAGGTGAGGACTGAATAGTGATGAGACTCAAGAACAAAGAAAGAACAAAAGTTGTTGTCAGAGACAGATGATGATGATCTATATTTATTTGTAAAAAATTGTGGTGTTACATCTTGGCGCCATTTTTTTCCTAAGTGGTTAAACATAAAGGGTATATTAAAAAAATTGTTATAGCTTCAAATGTCACAATTTATTTGCCGTTTTTGTGTTGCAGATTTGCTTTATTAAATTCAGAATTCTACTGAAATTATGCCTATGTCTAAAGTATATATGAACTACTAAGCTGTTTAGCAGACGCATTAAGTTATTTTGTTTAAGTTTTCATGAACTTTAGCTCACATTTTTCTTATTCCTAAACAGGAGATTCCAGATCGAATGAAATGCAGGCTAGCAAGCAGATTGAAATTGAATCTGCCTGTAACTGGAAGAAGGATCAGAAAATGATCCTGGAAGGAATATTCCGTCAGATAGAGAGGAAGAGTTTGTCTGAGAAATTCTGCGTTGGACCGTATTGTATCAATCCCATAACACGGATCTTCATGAAGAAGCCCAGCGGGTGCTTTCTCACCTACAGGGTAAAGTGAGAGCAATGTTGATGGTCTTGAAGCACCAAGTCATTGAGACTATAATTTTTAACAGATGCCTCTTTCCTGCAGATCCGCATCAGCCACAAGCATGAAGTGCTTGTTAGAATGGGTGACCACCGTGTGGAAGAGAATGTAGACATCAAGAGCACTGAAGATGAGGGCGACGACAGTTTAAAGCATATCATGGCTGCAAACAAGTTTGGAGTGGTGCCCTTCATGATGGGAGTGACCCCTGCAGGAATATTGACTGCCAATAAAGTGCCCTCCGGTGGTCACACAACCGGACGGATACAGGTATCCAGAGCAAATGTGTATGCTAATAGTATGAAGGCTCAGGCTATTGTTTGGGTTGTAAGTGTCTTGTACTTGTGATTGTGAACAGGTTAATGGCAAATGCTACAATCACACCAAGCTTTTGTTGGGGAACATGGGAGCACTGCATCCTGCAAATCGTCTTGCTGCATACATTACTGGCAGGGTGGCCAGGACACGCCTTGCAAAAACGAACAGCTCAACCACAGACACTACGAAGCCTGCGACTCCAGTCACGGCGCAGAACAAAACGGTAGCGGCTTCAACTGTACAAGCAGGTCAGTATATCTTTGCTCCAGTTGCAAAGGAATAAAGTTTTTTTATTGTCTTTTAAGCAATTTTCATGACTCTTTCTCAGCACCTTCTACTGCTTCTGCTGCTGTGGCTTCTCTGACCACCAACCCAAAGAATGCCGCTGTGGAGTCAGGTGAAAACTCCTTCTGAATCGAACTCATTAATTTCAGTTCATAACCTTTTTTGGAGTTCATGGAACTGAATTGGAAGTCACTATAATTATTTGTTATTTTGATAACATGTTTTGTCTATTAGTTTGGTACACAATGTTGTAAACACTCACCAATGAGTGAACAAGATAATTTATGTGATATGTCATTATTGTGATAAACGTGCTATGAACAGGTATATTCACCAGCAAAGTTGTTATCATGAGAGGCCTGCTTCCGACCTTGAGCTCAGTTTTCAACTTAATTTGGCAGCCAAAATTGCCACCCTGGATTTCAACAACTGTCGAAATTTGAATTATTTAGTAGTTCAGTAGTTGTACGAAATTGTTCTTGCAGTCTCAGTTAATCCAACTTTGTGCCCCCAGGTCAAGGCTCTGGTGCCAAGATACCAGCAGCTTTGCTTCAATTTGTGCCACAGCAAAAAGACACAAGACCAATTCCCCCCAAAAGCCTGGTGACTACACCTGTGTCCCTCACTGTGTCTTCGTCCCTGAAACAGCCAAGATTTTCCACATTCAGGATCTATCCACCAAGATCCAACGGTGCCCAAGGCCAGACCCAGCTAGGGCTCCGTCTACCAGGTGGTTTCACTCTTTGCAAGCTACCGAAACCTGGAGCTCCAGAAAGTGAAGCCAGCTGTCAGAGTACTGCGAGCATACCGGAGAACGTTCAGAAAACATCTAGAGTGGTATCTGAGGCTCAAAAAGCTCCACTTTCCATTCCTGACTCGGCAACTTCTCCTCAGTATGACTCTGATGAGAGTAGGAAATCCACAGTCTGCAGCAATAAAGAACCTGGAAGAGGGAAATTGACACTTGATCAGGGCGTGAGCTCTGAAGATGACGGCGCTGACACTTCCGACTCAGAAGTAAGTGTTCCCTTCTGCTTTTCTGCATGGAACAAAAAAGACACTTAAGTAATTTTTGTCATTACATCAGGTTGATTTTGTGGACATCATGACTGTCCAGGAAGAACTGGGAAAATGTGTGGAGAAGCTGAAAGAAAAAATCAAATGCGAACGGAATCATAAGGGGTAGGCCTTTGGTTTGGTGTAAGACGCTAGTCAAGAGATTTGTCCAATTCACTCATCTCTGACTTTCTCCTTTCTTCTATAGAATGTCTGTGGAACCCCTCACCTGTCAGGTGTGCTTCTTAATTCAGTTTGCATGCAGATGTCTGTTTTTCTTTTACTGACTTACTGTCCTTTCAGAACCCCAGAGAAGAGCGCACAGGTCCTTCTAGGCGGTCCAATCACATAGAGATGGAAAGACAACGACGTTCAGAACAGAGGGAACTTTTCAACAAACTCCAGACAGTACTGCAGAGCAACCTCAGATCTTCGAGGCTCCATCTTCTAGAAGTGGTGAGTTCTGCATCTTTCCTCCGGCGAGGTTTTTGTTTACCTAAACATATTCTTATCTAAACATGTCCTTGTACCGTCCTCGATTAAATAGCGGGAGACTTCAGAAACAAACCAATATAACACGTTTCTTCCCGTTCCTTAAGTTGATTTACACTGGGGAGCCAATGCTTCTGTGCCAAATACACAAACAATCACAATGTCTTTCAAAAACGCTTTGTTGGCCTATCATGAATATGGTAGACAGATTAAAAAAAATTAAAAAACCCAAGTGAGACTGTCATTCATTATTTCAGGATAAATCGGATAATGTCCCGCAGACCTTCCGCAGACCTGTCTCACACGTAGAAGTGGAAAGGCAAAGGCGTTCAGAGCAGCGAAAACTTTTTGGCAATCTTCAGTCCCTTCTCGAGAGCTGTCCCAGGACTTCCAAGCTGCAACTTCTCTCACTGGTTTGTTTCATCTCCAGTCCCAAGTTGAACAACAATCACTTGTTGATCTCTGTTAACTCTCTTCTGTGAAATTGGGCCACTTCTGAGCCAACTTCCATTTAGAAATGCGGTGTCATGTAGTTGGCCCCTGGACTAATGTTGTTTTCTCGTCAAGTAATAGGAGTCCTTTTAACTCAGTCCGGGGATTTTGTGGTTTATGTGAGGTAGTCAGTGAAACTGCAACCCTGGTGTTTATAGCATGAATCAGTTATGTTGTAATTGAAGTACAACGCAAAAATACATACAGCAACATATTTATGTAATGTCATTTACTTCGGCTTGTTTCGCCATCCCTCAACTCGTGTTCATTGAGCACTATTTCTCTGAGAGCGCCATGTGCCGCTGGTTTCAGTATCTGACAAGGGACTCCCAAGCACCCACAGCTTTTTTCATGTTCCCCTATGATGTGGCAATGCAGGCCTGAGCGAGCTTCTTCTGCCTTTTCAAAGCCTGATAACAGATCCTGGAGATGTGCTCAAGGCTACTTTTTATAATTCTTATTGTAAAAATATCATATTGCATTGCCCCCAAACACAAGGAGATGAGATGAATTAATGTGCTAAAATAGTGTCGCACATCAATCAAGTGCTGTGGATCAGTTAGAGGTTTTTTTTGTTGACATGTTTACTGTCAATTTGATGTTGTTGATTAAACTGAAGTACGTTTTATGTTAACTGTGCTGTTTATACATTGTGCAATGCTAAATGTATGTATATTCACCTCGAAGATTTTCTCTGTGGTTGAAGACCAGGGAAAAAAGAATCAATGTGACAATGCAATGTGACTCAGTTAAATATAAATATAATATAGTCTTGCTTTTGGCATCTTAGTTTAGTTTTCAGTCATGGAAATATTTTTTCTCTGATCTGATCAATGCACATGAAACAAATCTGGAAATGCTTTAAAGACAGCAAAAGGCTCTGCTTGATCGTGTGGGTGTTGGAGGCAGATAATGATTAAGTCCTTCTTTTTTATGATTAAATCTGTTTTAATCGGCTTCAAACCTTTATCTAAAAATTGAACTTCCTGTGAGGTCCCCCGTGCAACTGGTAAGGTTGCCACCAGAGGACAGCATCCAAGCTGCAGTGGGCAGTACCAGCAGCACACAAATCAGAGCATTATCTGCGTGTAATGTGCTACCACTGGAATTTGTTGAACTCCGATGACATAATGTTTATGGGGGTGTATGAGCGAGATAGAAATGAATTTACTCAAGTTAAAGAATTTGTATTCACTGTTTGAACCTGATAAATGTGTTTGATTTCCTATTTTGATTTGAATCTTCCTGATCTGTATGATCATTTTCACCCATATATATCTTGTGTTTGCAGACATTGAAAGAAATCAAACATTTGCAGGAGACAGCGAAACGCTTGGAACAGACCAAAAAGATGTTGCTTATACAGCAGAATGAATATTTGAAGCAGCTGGAAGTTTATACTGGTATGTAACCTGAACACATAAAAACGTTAAGTCCCTGTTTGTCTTCAGAGGAGGCACGCCCCCGACTTCTTTCCTGCCAGTTCATGAAGTTTTAGAATGTGCAAGGACGTCACACAAAATGTCTCTCTGACCAACACACCTTTTTCGGTGTTGGTGTGATACTAATTTCAACAGGTGGCGCCATTAGTTTCCATCTTTAACATGTCTTTCCAAGCAACTTTGATTTAAGGGCAAGCAGAATGGGCCCCAGAACAGTGGATGGCGCTATGATAAAGACAATAGCCGTGGATTGTTTAACAGCTGCCAGATTTTTTTGCCTGTCATCTGCCAAGTGATTCTCTCTCACTGATATATGTTTGACTTGTTTTTTTATTTCACATAAAGAAATATCAAACTTTGACGAGACCGTTAAATTGTGAGGCGGCACTTCACACTCCTGCATGTGTTTGTCTCACACGCCGATGTTTCCCAATTTCAGGCACATCCAAGAAAGTGATCAAAGACAAGCTGTCGGACGTGTGCGAGAAACAGAAGCTTCGAGAGAAGAACCTTAAATGGCGACCTCTCTTTTCCCACCTTCTCCAGACCAATGCTGCTCTGCTGCAAGTCATCACTCCTCAGTCGAAGGTGGCGACGACTCCTCTCCTTGTGCCTGATACCCCTTTAGGTCCATTTCAGAGCTCTAAGGACCAAACTGAAACCCAGAGCGGGTCTCAGACTACAACCAAGAAAGAAACAGTCGGCCCTGTTGCCCAGAAAAGCCCAGAAGTCACGGAGGACAACGATAGTGATGATGATAGTGACCTAAGTGCAAATGAAAACTGCCTAGAGCAGACTACAGAAGAACCTGATGTGAAGGATGAGGCTGAGCCAATGCCTCTGCTGATAACTATGGACCCAGAAGAGGCTCGTGCCCACTGGAACAGCCTGACTTCTACGGAACAGCAAGCAAAGGATCAGAACTCTCAGACAAACCTTCAAATGGAACAGTTGCCTGTCTCCTTAAATGATGATAAAAGCGTGTTTGGTGTGAAGGAAGAACCTGGTGAGTCCAATGCTAAGTCTGATAAGGATTCAACCCAGGTCCCGGCCCCACAAGAAGGTCCAGCCAGGGTCAATGAAGTGTCGCTCAGTTTTCCTTTGGTGCGCACCAAGGACGGCGGACTCATACTTCCATCGTATCTCAAGCCAGGTGAGCTATGCTGAGGATGATGGATGGATGGATGGATGGATGGAGTCATTTACTCTAGACACTAAGAGAGATCCTAGCAAAACTGGCACCTCAGTCCATGATGATCAATATCAGCAGGGTTATCTCATATCTGAGGAAATCGCTTTCCTCCCGTGTGTGTGTGCGTGCGTGCGTGCACGCGGAGACGGAAACGACAGAGTCGCTGTTTTGGTGTCAGGTGCAGTGTTCATTAGCCACCTGAATCTGAAACCTTCATAAATGCATAGCTCTCTGACTCACGCGACAAGCGGCCAGTATGTAAATATTTCACCGAGTCTCTAGAGATTCACCAAACTGCAACATCTCACATCGAATTAAATGTTTTTCAATTGTGTCCTTTTGACATAATAGTTGCTGCTATTTTTTTGCCTTCTTGAATAGGCGTATAAAACGTGTCTGAATTAAATCATATAAAGTTCATTTTTTCACATGTACACAGAAGGTCTCATCATATTGATTACAAATAGTCAATCCATGTGATCGGTGGTGATTGGCACTCTGGCGGATCGGTATCGGTGAGCGGCAGCAAAAACCCCGATCGGAGCATCCCTATTAATAAGTGTTGAGTGTTAATATGCGCTCCAGGGCTGAACGATTTATCGTTCACAGCACATTTCCCCTAAAGTCCTGCATGTACACCACTCACTTCTGCCCAAGAAACAGAGTAGCCAGTCAGAAACGGTTTAATGTTGTGGCTAAGCTTTAATTTCAAACCTGAATCCAACTTCAATGCATATCTGAAACTCCTTGACGGAGCTGCTCAGTGTCGCTCCTCTGAGGTTGTAGGGAACACAATTTGATCACAGTTATGCCCTCCCAAGCGCAAGTATAGTGTGATGACTCAGTCACTGTGATTTAGGGGTCGAGTTGGAGCAATGTTGCAGCTGCAGCCATCGAAATATTAACTATTCCCTTGTCTTTTTAGCCCAGGAAACAGAGGTGGATGAAGATGGCTCGTGCAGTTCCGCCGCCACCAACAATCCAAAGCCGTCCTCTGTACCGAGATTGACTCTCTCAGAGAGGTCTGTTCTCTTGTCTGGATGTAGTCGTAAGCAAGTTGAAAATCAACAAAACAACAGCCCTGGGACTGGCCAACGGAAGAGAGGGCGACCGAGAAAGGAGGCCGCAACACAAGAACAAAGAGTGTTTCGACCTTCCAGTTGTATCAACAGGTCATCTGTGCATGGGGAAGCTAAGCGTCCGAGAGGAAGGCCGCTGAAGAGTAAATCTGGGAAATCAGATGTCAACTTTGACAGTGTGTTTCGCCTGCCTAAGACCCAGTTGGTGTCTCAGAACCCCCCCTCATCTCGACCTCAAACACGCGCTTCTTTAGGCAAGGACTTCCCCAGTGAAAAGAGGAGGTCTTGGATAGACTTGGAAAGGGACCTGGAGTCTGAAGTGGATGCTGAGGGACTGAAATGAATGTCTTTGGAGATAAAACACTGTTCCCTCTGAGTCACCAGATGTGCCTGGATGGAATACTTGATGCTGCTCTTTTCTGTAGGTTTTTGTGGCGGCATACGTGTTCACCTGAGGAATGTAATGCATTAATGCAGCTGATGGACGTTTTGTTTTAAATCAAAAATCTCAGTCTGTGTTACCACTTTTTGTTCCACACTAAATGTTTCACTTGAGGGTTTCTTTCGTT